>NC_043019.1:31136342-31191342 GCF_006345805.1 Octopus sinensis | reverse complement strand
TTTTTCACTTTTATTCTTTTACTTGTTTCAGTCATTTGATTGTGGCCATGCTGGGGCACCACCTTGGGGAATTTTACTCAGATAAATCAACTACAGGACTTTTTTTCTTCTTTAAGCCTGGTACTTATTCTGTCAGTCTCCTTCACCAAATTGCTAAATTATGGGGACATAAACACACCAACACCGGTTGTTATGCAGTGGTGGGGGACAAAGACAGACATACAGACAGGCATGCAGACACGTAGACATACAGACACACACACATGCATGCATGCACTTATATGTAATAAACGTTTTTCAGTTTCCATCTACTTAATTCTAATACAAGGCTTTAGTTGGTCTGGGGCCATAGTAGAAGACACTTGCCCGAGGTGCCATGCAGTGGGGCTGAACCCAAAACCATGTGGTTGGGAAGGACGTCTTTCAATTTCCATCTATGAAATCCACTCACAAGGTTTGGACGGTCTGAGGCTATAGTAGAAGACATTTGCCCAAGATGCCACGCATTGGGATTGAACCCAGAATCATGTGGTTGGAAAACAAACTTCCTACCACACAGCCCTGACTGTACTTCTATTTGTTTTTTGGTTTTTTTTTGGTCTTGCTCTAACCAACATGTCAAACAGGATTTTTTTCGGATACAAATGCATTGAGTAGAGTAAAGTGCCTGGATTTACCAGAGAAACTGATATGAGTTTTGGATTAGGGGAAATGCACCAAGGTAACATGGAAGAGAGAGAGAGAAATTAATTACAAATACTAATGTCATGCTAGATAAAGGAACTGAGATAAGAGAATTAAACTAAACACAGACGTAGAAATACTTAGGAATCAATGAACTCTTGTAAATGTAAATGCAAATAATTGAAAGAACAAATTAAGAGAGCTAACTGAAAAAAATACTAACATAACTGAAATCAATACACTAGCAGTCCTAGTAATAGGTTAAAGTTAACTATTTTCAATTGAACTAAAAAGACAAGTCAGAAAAACTAATTATAATAATCTTTTCTACTATAGGCATAAATGGAGGTGCAAGCGGCTGAGCACTCCACAGACATGCATATCCTTAATGTTGTTCTCGGGGAGATTTGGTGTGACACAGAAGGTGAGAAAACTAGCCCCTTTGAATTACAAGTACAACTCAGTTGAGTACAATCTGAGTGGATTGGAGAAATGTGAAATACTATAGGTGCAATGGCCCAGTGGTTAGGGCAGAGGACTGGTGGTCAGAGGATCGCGGTTTCAATTCCCAGACCAGGCGTTGTGTATGTTTATTGAGTGAAAACACCTAAAAGCTCCACGAGGCTCCAGCAGGGGGTGGTGGCAACCCCTGTTGTACTCTTTCACCCCAACTTTCTCTCACTCCCTCTTCCTGTTTCTTGAGTAACGATGCGATGGACCGGCATCCCGTCCAGCTGGGAGGAACACATACCCCACAGAAACTGGGAAACCGGGCCCATGAACATGGCTAAGCTTGAAAAGGGTGATGTTTATCGTTTTTACTATAGGTAGAAGGCTTGAGGTTTTCAGTAGAGTGGTGGGTGGGGTTACTTGATTACATTGGCTTCAGTGCTTAACTGGTGCTTATTTCATTGACCTTGAGATTATGCGAAAGGCAAAGCTTAGCTTAGAGGAATCTGAACTCAGAACCTTAAGACAGTAAAACATTTTGTCCTGCATGCAGCCTTAATAATAATAATAATAATAATAATAATAATAATAATAATAATAACGAAGGTGCATGGCTCAGTAGTTAGAGTGTCAAGCTTACGATCGTGAGGTTGTGAGTTCGAATCCCGGA
Organism: Octopus sinensis; assembly: GCF_006345805.1. Classification (NCBI taxonomy): domain Eukaryota; kingdom Metazoa; phylum Mollusca; class Cephalopoda; order Octopoda; family Octopodidae; genus Octopus; species Octopus sinensis. The sequence continues at coordinate 31,189,538 of NC_043019.1, read as the reverse complement.
CCGGGCTGCTTGTTGTGTTCTTGAGCAAGACACTTTATTTCGCGTTGCTCCAGTTCACTCAGCTGTAGAAATGAGATGCGACATCACAGGTGCCAACTTATATTGGCCTTTGACTTTCCCTTGGATAACATCAGTGGTGTGGAGAGGGGAAGCTGGTATGCATGGGTGACTGCTGGTCTTCCATAAACAACCTTGCCTGGACTTGTACTTGGGAGGTTACCTTTCTAGGTGCAATCCCATGCTGGCTCCCCGTGCTGGTGGCATGTAAAAAGCACCATCCAAACATGGTCAATGCCAGTCTGCTCCACTACTGGCTCTTGTGCTGGCGGCACATAAAATGCACCATCCAAACGTGGTCAATGCCAGTGCTGCCTGACTGGCTCCCATGCCAGTAGCATGTAAAAAGCACCCACTACATTCTTGGAGTGGTTGGCATTAGGAAGGGCATCCAACTGTAGAAACCTTGCCAGATCACATTGGAGCCTGGTGCAGCCTACTGGCTCGCCAGTCCCCAATCGAACCATCCAACCCATGCCAGCATGGAAAGCGGATGTTAAACAATGATGATAATATATAATTGAAATTTATAGAAAAACAAAAGACAAAGGCAGGTGTATGAACAACAAGCAAGTGTATTAGTTTGACGCTTGGGAAAAGGAAAATGTCCTTTACATTTCGAGCCTAGGCTCTTCAACAGAAAGGAATAAGAGAAAATAAACAGAGGATGAAAAAAGCTTATAGATCACCACCACCACCACCACCACCACCACCACTACAACTAGTGATATTAGTGCTTTTGGCTCCGGTGGTAGCTCTGGTGATGGAAGTAGTGGTGGTTTGTGGTAGTGGTGATGGTGGGAGCAGTGGCGATGGTAATAGTAGTAGTAGTAGTAGTAGTAGTAGTTAGTAGTAGTAGTAGTAGTAGCAGCAGCAGCAGCAGTAGTAGATGACATGGTAGAAGTAGTACCAATTCCACAATGTTTTATTCCTCTCACCCTCGCAGAAAAACTGAAACAACCAATTTTTGCATAGATTTCTTTGAAAATAATTCATTTTCCGCACCATGCTACAATTCCAGGCTCATAAAAATGGCTACAAAGTGAAAATATATTACTTCTTCAAAGAGTCACTTTGGTAATGATTAAAGGTTGGCATCTAATTGACACGTGATTTTAGTCAGCTTTACCGAAAAGTAAAATCTACAGGAATAAAACGGGCGTAAAGACAAGGGGGAGCCTTTTCTCTTTATGTTTTCTTTTTTCCTTCACAATTTGCTCACTCAAAGAGAATTGAACGATCTAAAGTACATTTCTTGCTTTTAAATTTTGTGGTTTTTGCTTCGTTTTTTATATGTTTTGCTTTGTTTTGTTTTATTCTTCCAGCACATTCTCATAAATTCTTTCATTTTTACCTACCTTGAAATTAAATAAACTTCTGTCACCTTTGACTGCTTTGATAGTTAAAATCTTTCTGAAGTGAATTTCTGTCAAATGGTTTATAAATGTCTTTATCTTTTATATCCTACTTATTTCATTCATAACACAGCAGCATTGCTGGGGCCTTGTGTGGTTCAGTCGAACGAATTCACTACAATAATTATTTTCCCTTTTTAAGCCTGAAACTTACTCTATCAGTCTCTTTTGCCAAATTGCTAAGTTACATGGACATAAACAGACCCACACTGTTTGTCAAGTGGTGGTGATAGACAGCACCATCTGAACGTGGTCGATGCTAGCCCCCGACTTGGAAGTTTGTGCCTCCAATCAGTCCTTTTGCGATACCTTTAAAACCAAGAACTTTTCAGTATCCCCTCCTACATTTGCTATATGGTATTGTTGGAGGCACAAACTTCCTGGGCTGGGCAACACATTGTGTTCTTGAGCAAAATGCTTCATTTCATGTTGCTCCAGTCTACTCCGCTGGCAAAAGTGAGTCGTCCTGCAAAGGACTGGTGTCCCATCCAGGTGGGGGGGATTATATATGCCATGGAAACCAGGAAATTGGCCCTTATGAGTCTGTATAACTCAAGAAGAGATGGTAACGTTACTTTACTTTAGTTTGCCAACATCGGTTGTCAAGCAATGGTGGTGGGGGAGAAACACAGACACAAAGGCACACACACACACACACACACACACACACACACACACACACGCACACAAATATATGATGGGCTTCTTTCAGTTTCCGTCTACCAAATCCACTCACAAGGCTTTGGTCAGCCCAAGACTCTAGTAGAAGACACTTTGCCCAAAGTGCCATGCAGTGAGACTGAACTTGGAACCATGTGGTTGGTAAGCAGCCACTATGTATTTTTACACAGAATATTTATCTGTTGCTTGCAGAAATACCTCACTTTTTAATCTTATTGTTTTACCATTCTATATTTCACCTTTCATCTTTTTCATCCGTTTCATTTAATCAGATCTTTATACATGTGTGTGTGTAGGTGTATATGTATGTGTGTGTGTATGTATATATATATATATATATATATATATAACTGTGTATGTTTGTGTATGTATGTGTATGTGTATATGTATATGTATATATGTATGTATATGTATGTGTATGTGTGTATGTATATATATATATATAAGTGTGTGTGTGTGTGTGTATAGGTATGTGTGTGTATGTATATGTATATATGTTACTGTGTATGTGTGTATGTATATGTATATATATATATATATAATATATATATATATATATATATATAACTGTGTATGTTTGTGTATGTATGTGTATGTGTATATGTATATGTATATATGTATGTATATGTATGTGTATGTGTGTATGTATATATATATATAAGTGTGTGTGTGTGTGTGTATATGTATGTGTGTGTATGTATATGTATATATGTTACTGTGTATGTGTGTATGTATTACAGAGGTATCAAGCTGTTGGACCAGGTGATGAAGGTTACGGAGAGGGTCATAGCCCAACTAATTAGAGAGAAAGTTAGTTTAGATGAGATGCAGTTTGGGTTTGTGCCAGGGAAAAGTACTACTGATGCTATATTCCTGGTAAGGCAGCTGCAGGAGAAATACCTAGCCAAGATAGCCCCTGTACCTGGCTTTTGTTGACATGGAGAAAGCCTTCACAGGGTCCCCCGATCCCTTATCTGGTGGGCAATGAGAAAACTAGGGATAGATGAATGGTTAGTGAGAGCTGTGCGGGCCATGTATAGGGACGCCGCTAGTAGGGTGAGGGTTGGAAATGAGTACAGTGAAGAATTCCGGGTAGAGGTAGGGGTCCACCAAGGCTCAGTACTCAGCCCCTCCTATTTATCATAGTCCTCCAGGCATAACGGAGGATTCAAGACAGGATGCCCTTGGGAGCTCCTCTATGCTGATGACCTTGCTCTAATTGCTGAGTCGCTATCAGAACTGGAGGAGAAGTTTCAGGTGTGGAAACAAGGATTAGAATCGAAGGGCCTCAGAGTCAATCTAGCTAAAACCAAAGTCGTAATCAGTAGGAAGGTAGACAAATCACAAACACCTTCAGGTAGATGGCCCTGCTCGATCTGTAGAAAAGGTGTAGGTAGAAACTCTATAAGATGCACCAAGTGTAAGCTATGGACACATAAGAGATGCAGCAATGTCAAAGGAAGGCTAACTAGGAAGATGGTTTTTGTATGTGGCAGATGCTCAGGAACAATAAACACTGAAATGCTCTGAGACCAACTTCCGTCACTTTCCAGGGAGAAAAACTAGAAATAGTGATAGTTTCCGTTACCTAGGTGACCAAGTCAGCAGCGCGGGGGTGGGTGTGCTGAAAGTGTAACTGCTAGAGTAAGAATAGCTTGGGCAAAGTTCAGAGAGAGAGCTCTTACCTCTGCTGGTGACAAAAGGCCTCTTGCACAGAGTGAAAGGCAGACTGTATGATGCGTGTGTATGAACAGCCATGCTACATGGCAGTGAAACATGGGCCGTGACTGCTGAGGATATGCATAAGCTCGCTAGAAATGAAGCCAGTATGCTCCGATGGATGTGTAATGCCAGTACTCACACTCGGCAGAGTGTAAGTACCTTGAGAGAAAAGCTGGACCTAAGAAGCATCAGTTGTGGTGTGCAAGAGAGACGTTTGCGCTGGTATGGTCATGTGGCGAGAATGGATGAAGATAGTTGTGTGAAAAAGTGCCACACCCTAGCGGTTGAGGGAACCTGTGGAAGAGGCAGACCCAGGAAAACCTGGGACGAGGTGGTGAAGCACGACCTTCGAACTTTAGGTCTCACTGAGGAAATGACTAGAGACCGAGACCTCTGGAAGTGTGCTGTGCGCGAGAAGACCCGGCAGGACAAGTGAGTCCACAACCCGTGGCCTTCTACATGGGATGGAGCCAGCCTACGTATGCATACCTTCCCTTCTTGGGACACAAAACTCTACTTGTGAAGACGTGTTGAGGCAAGTGAGGATCAGAATCGAAATCGATCAATGGAAATTGCGGATGTGCTACCAGTGCCGGTGGCATGTCGAAACTCTGCTTGTGAAGACCCATTGAGGCAAGTGAGGATCAGAATCGAAATCGATCAATGGAAATCGATCAATGGAAATTGCAGATGTGTTACCAGTGCCGGTGGCATGTAAGAGAACTTTCCGTTTCGCGACCGTTGCCAGCACCGCCCCGTTTCGTGTCCGTTGCCAGCCTCGCCTGGCCCTCGTGCCGGTGGCACATAAAAGCACCATCCGTTCGTGGCTGTTTGCCAGCTCTGTCTGGCACCAGTGCGGGGGGCGTATAATTAAAAAGCACCCACTACACTCACGGAGTGGTTGGCGTTAGGAAGGGCATCCAGCCGTAGAAACACTGCCAGATTTGACTGGGCCTGATGAAGCCTTCTGGCTTCACAGACCCCAGTAGAACCGTCCAACCCATGCTAGCATGGAAAACGGACGCTAAATGATGATGATGTGATGATATATATATATATATATATATAGAATAAAACTTATATATAAAGGACGTGAAATTCACGAATTGACAAACACGGAAAAACGGACAGTAATTCAGAGCCTTCATTCTTCAGTCAGAAACCGATTCATCATGGCAAATTTCGGCTGTTTAATTCTGAGATTTGCTCCGAAAAGGCCAGCCCCAAGGCAAAAGCTAAGCTATGGGCATTAGATTTGCTTGGTAGAAGGAAAGAATGTGACAACCGAGACGAACAGGAAAACAAGAGACGAAGATAAAATTTACAGTAACGAATAAAAACAGGAATGATACGGGGGCGTCATACGACTTTGAGACAAAATGAGACAAAACAATTGATCAGCAGCGTGGGAAGTGGTTACCTTTTCGGTAGAGAAGACGTGTTGTACGAACGGCTGCCAGCGGTGGAATGGCTTAGCAGTAGTAGGTTTGCAAGAAGGTGAGAGAGAAAGAGAGAGGGGGGATTGAGGAGGGCCGAGAAATGACCAAGAGAGAGAGAGAGAAAGAAAGAATTAAAGAGGGTGAGAGGAAGGGGCGCCAAAATAGCTTGGTAAAGAGGCGCCAAAATTCCTTGAGGAAGAAGCAATGGTGGATGATGAAGGGGAAGTTTAAAGTAGAAGACATCGTGCAATAGTGGAGATATGACAAACATAAATGGATTGGTGCACGTGCGCTGCGATAATATAGAATAAAACTTATATATATATATATAACTGTGTATGTTTGTGTATGTATATGTATATATGTATGTATATGTATGTGTATGTATGTATGTATGTATATGTATATATATATATAAGTGTGTGTGTGTATATGTATATGCATTTTTTTCTCACATAAATTCTACAGGTGGCATCTATTACTCTTTGGATGTCTTATTACTCGTTCGTTAAATTGTTCCAATAATTTATCTGTTTGCTAACGAGAACTTTTACTCAATACACTATTATCAATTTTTCCTCTCCTACCATCTCTCCAGTGCCAAAGTGTAAAGAATTTTATTGCCCCACCTAATCTCTTTAGTCTCCTAATCTCTTATCCCCCCTAATCTCTTTAGTATACCCCACCTTCTCTACCCATCTACCTAGCATCATTCTCCTATAACTTTATGACATCTATAAACATACTCTTTTTGTTTCCTTTTAGGGTGGTATACCAACTAATTATTACTTCTACTTGGTGATTTAATTTTGATTATGTGTTTTGTTTTTAACTTGCCACTCATGCTGTGACTAATTTCATAAATAGGCACAGGAGTGGCTGTATGGTAAGTGGTGAGTTGGCAGAAACGTTAGCACACCAGGTGAAATGCTTAGAGGTATTTCGTCTGCCGCTACGTTCTGAGTTCAAATTCTGCTGAGGTCGACTTTGCCTTTCACTTTCATCCTTTCAGGGTTGATTAAATAAGTACCAGTTATGCACGGGGGTCGATATAATCGACTTAATCCATTTCTCTGTCCTTGTTTGTCCTCTCTGTGTTTAGTAAAGAAATAGGTAAGTACCTTGCTTACCAAGTACATGGTTTCGGGTTCAGTCCCACTGCATGGCACTTTGGGCAAGTGCCTTCTACTATAGCCTCGGGCTGACCAAAGCCTTGTGAGTGGATTTGGTAGATGGAAACTGAAAGAAGCCCGTTTCATATATATATATATGCATGTATGTGTGCGTATATGTTTATGTGTCTGAGTTTGTCCCCCAACATCACCTGACAACTGATGCTGGTGTGTTTACATGCCCGTAACTTAGCAGTTCGGCAAAAGAGACCAATAGAATAAGTACTAGGCTTACAAAGAATAAGTCCTGGGGTCGATTTCTTTGGCTAAAGGTGGTGCTCCAGCATGGCTGCAGTCAAATTACTGAAATAAGTAAAAGAGTAAAAGAATAAATCATTTCTCCATCCTCATATAACAATGTAAATAACCTAAAAGTAATAGAACCTGAAGATATGCTAAGCGGGTTTTATGTATGCTAGAAGTGCGTACTGAAATGTTCCTGGCTCTGGGTAAAAGAAAATGCATGAGGATCATCAGTAAATTATGTATTTATTCAACATATTCCCCTCTCAGATTCACACACTTATTGCAGGGGTCCTTCAGTTTTTTTCTAAGCCCTGTAAAAGAACTTGGAAGTTTGAGCCTCAAACCAAGCCTTTAGCAATACCATTAAGGCCAGGAACCTTTCAGCAACCCTTCATATGTAAGCAATATTGTTTCAGCAATGAAACAATTGTAGTCTGTGCTTTTACATGGTGCCAGCACCAGGGCTTTTTTGATTGCTTAAATAAGTACCAGTTATGCATTGAGGCCGATGTAATCGACTTAATCTGTTTGTCTGTCCTTGTTTTTCCCCTCTATGTTTAGCCCCCTGTGGGCAATAAAGAAATAAAAAATGGTGTCGTGTAAAAAGCACTGGTAATGGTGTCATGTAAAAAGCACTGGTAATGGTGTCAGGTAAAAATCTCTGGTAATGGTGTCCGGTAAAAAGCACAGGAGCTGGTGTGACATAAAAAGCACTGGTAATGGTGTCATGTAAAATGCACTGGTAATGGTGTCATGTAAAAAGCACAGGAGCTGGTGTGACATAAAAAGCACTGGTAATGGTGCCACATAAAATGCACTGGTAATGGTGTCATGTAAAAAGCACTGGTAATGGTGTCAGGTAAAAATCTCTGGTAATGGTGTCCGGTAAAAAGCACAGGAGCTGGTGTGACATAAAAAGCACTGGTAATGGTGCCACATAAAATGCACTGGTAATGGTGTCAGGTAAAAATCACTGGTAATGGTGTCCGGTAAAAAGCACAGGAGCTGGTGTGACGTAAAAAGCACTGGTAACTGAGTCAGGGCTTTTTATGTAGTGCCAGCATCAGAGCTTTTCATGTGACACCTTGGTTTTAGAATCTGAAATGATAATATTTATTGGCAGGCATACATAAACAGACGTCTCGTCATAAGATATAATACAATGTGTTAATCTACTTAATCAAAAACATACTTCTTTCCCACTCTTACGCTTTAAAACACCGCTTGTAGTAATTATTTTCCCATCTTATGTCTTCTCATTCAAATTTATTTATTCTGCACATGTTAACTTTTAATTCCTAGACTAAATTATTCTACATCAGAGTAGTTTTTGATAAATTCTACGTTGTTCTCTTAATCAAGAAATGTAAGTCAACAAACAGACATAGAAAATCGATGACAGAAATGGTATTTCCCTCGGAACATCTCATTCAAAGAATAAACCGAAACGTTGTTCTTTGTTGATACACATATAATATAACTATTTTTGTTTGTTTGTTTTGTTTGGTTGATTTTTTTTTTTTGTTTTTTGTTTTGTTTTTTTAACGAGATGGCAGTTTTATAAATCCTTGATGATTACGTTTTGACAAAATAAAATATAAAATAAGTTAATGTTATGATGAGGATATACTGTCTGAAATGTTGGAATTTGTTGGTATTTTATATTTTGGCTAAAATGAAAAATACCAAGGAAATCACACACACACACACACACACACACACACACATGCACACACACGAACACACACATACACTCACACATACATGTACATATACACATACTTTCACGCGAAGACACACATACACGTATGTCAACCTGACTGACACTTTGACATTTTTACCTGAAGAACATCAAGAACAAAACAAAGAATATTAAAAGCAGCGAACTTGCAGAAACATTCTCATGCTGGGCGAAATGCTTAGTGGTATTTCATGTCTTTACAATTCTGAGTTCAAATTCCATTGATGCCAGCTTTGCCTTTCATTCTTTCAGAGTCGATAGATTAAGTACCAATTGCATAGTGGGGCCGATCTAATCAACTGGCCCCCTCCCAAAGAATTTCAGGCTTGTACCTAGAGTAGAAAAGAATATTAAAGGTGGTGAGCTGGAAGAAACGTTAGCACAATGGGCGAAATGCTCAGTGGTATTTCGTCTGTCTCTATGTTCTGAGTTCAAATTCTGTTGAGGTTGACTTTGCCTTTCATCCTTTCAGCATTGATAAATTAAGTACCTGTTGCATAATCGGGTCGATATTATCGACTGGCACCCTCCCAAAAAGTTTTGGGCCTTGTGTCTAGAGAAGAAAAGAATATATTACACTACACACTGATAACCAGTATATAGTAAATACCACACTCCGTGACTAACAATTGGTTTGTAGAAAAAATTGGTTTACCATTTTGGTACAGAGTCAGTCATTTCAAGGAAGGGGTTAAGTTGATTACATTGAACCCAGGGCTCAACTATTTTATTGAAACTGGAAGCATGAAAAGCAAAGTCAACCTCAGCAAAATTTGAACTCAGTACATGAAGATGGATGAAATGCTGCTAAGCAGGCATGGCTTTGTGGCAAGAAGTTTGCTTCTACCTGTCTTCTCATAGAGTTCAAATCCCACGAAGTTTGACTTTGTCTTTCATCCTTTCGGAGTTGATAAAATAAGTACCAGTTGATCCCTGGGGGTCGATGTAGTTGGCTTAACCCACTCCCCAAAATTTCTGACCTTGTTCCAAAATTTGAACACAATAAATGTAGTTGTAACAGGATGAAGGTCTCTGGAACACTTGAGGGGTGCTGGACTTATCCTGTTACATTCAATTATGTCAAAAGGAAAACCAAAACTTCGACTATCTTCAACAGCAATAAATAATATTTTATTTTTGTCAGGATTCGCGAATAAAAATATATACACATATATCTTCTTCAGGGCGAACCGGTAGCCAAGGCCATAAAACTATGCACAATAGTTAAATTTGTGAGCCAAAATGCTGTCCCTGTTCCCACATAGAAGGGGGCTTCTCTACGTGTTGGGTTTCCTTTGAGAGAAGGTTGAGTTGTGTCCACTCGATTTGGCTGCAGCTTCTAAAAGACAGATCTAGTGAGAAAACTTTCTGATGGCAGTTCTCTGCGCATGCGCATGAGGGAACTTCCAGCAGCCTACCGGAAGTAATCCAACTCTGCTCAAGCGTGCTGAAAACTTCCAAAATAGATTGTGTCTTTGTCAAAGGAGACAAAATTGGCATGACTTCAAAAAGGGAGGTTTTTAAGGTTGCATTTCATTGAAACTGTACAGGTTTGGTTTGAGATACCTGGATTGCATTCGGGTGATGTTGTTGATATTTTTGTGAAGAAGAAATGGAGCATAGTCTCAGCTGTGTAGATGTAGGCATTGCTCATGACAGCAGATAGATTATTGACGTATCGGAGTAAGAGTCAGTGAGAACAAAACTGAAGTCCATGGCACACTAGAATTGATTGGCTGTGGAGGAGAGCCAAATACCCTTACCACTAAACCATGTGCAAGGAATTTTCCTTGTAGACAAAGGTAGAGAAATTGAGAAAGTTTGGTGAGAGCATGAATAAGCTCTATTGTCACACAGGGACATACACACATACACACACACATGCACATACACACACATGCACATAGACACACACACATACACATGTACACACATGCACACACACATACACACAAACATGCGCACACACGCACATACACACACACGCACACATACACACATACATACGCACATGCACACATGCATATGTACACACACACACACACACACACAGAGGCCAGATACTGTGTCTTTTATGCACATACGTTTCTTACAGCTCATATTTGGTTGACATGGTGACATATCAATATTTACCCATGTATATCTTTTATCTGACTGTTTGTTGGGATGGGGTGGGGTGGAGGGCAAGAGGTGGTGTAAAGGTAGGGTAAAGTGAACAAGGACATGAGGCTGGGGTGGGGGTCATTGAAATAAAGGTCAAGATGGGTCAGATGGAGGGAAGGAGAGACTAAATTGTCTGGATGAAGGGTGTTGTTAATTAGTCCCAGGTCAGCCTTAACACGTCACAGCTGTGATCAAAGACATTCCAACCATGACTATCCAGTCGTTTTTATATGAGCAAGGAACATAGGACCACATTATACCATTATTTCTTTTTCTAAGACTTTAGAGCAGGCATGGACAATCCTTTTCGAGGAGTGGGCCACATGAGACTTAGTTCATTATCAGAGGGCCACACTTACAAAACTAATTCAAGGTCATATTTTTTGTTTGGCAAGCGTTGCCATTCAAGAAGTCCCACAGGCCACTTGTTGGCCATGATTGTTATTTCTGGCAAGTTGAGGGACCACACAAAGGCTCTCTCATTGGTTTGGGCTGGAAAGGAGTCAAGGAAGAGTGTGTGAGTTAGAGAGAGAAAGAGCGTAGGTTGATGAGGAGAGAGAGATGCATGTCTGTACATGTTGTAACAATCCTAGAAGTCTTCCTTTGTATCTTCAATATTGAATTATTTGACTTATATATTTATTGAACATTTACAATGATTATTATTATTATTATTATTATTATTATTATTATTATTATTATCATTATTGATATTGTTATTGTTATTGTAATCATCATCATCATCATCATCATCATCGTTGTCATCATTGTTGCTGTTGTTGTTGTTGTTGTTATTGTTATCAGTTGTCATTGTTATTTCTGTTCTTGATGACTGTTGATGTCACTGCTACTGCGACTACTGCTGCTCTTTCTTGTCACACTAAAACAGTCTCTGTCTGTGCATATATGCACATGTATCGATCATGGATAGCCATGTGGTTAACAAATTTACTTTACAATCTTGAGGTCCCCAGTTAAATCCAACAGTGTGACATTTGGGAGAGATGAAGTTTTTCTAAACTAGCTTTTTTAGTTGACATACATACACACACATATATATATGTATACACGCGTGTACATATACATATAAGTGAAAGCATGGCCTTGTGGTAAGAAGCTTCCTTCCCAACCACATAGTTCTGGGTTCGGTCCCACTGTGTGGCATCTTGTGCAAGTGTCTTCTACAATGGCCTTAGGCTGACCAAAGCCTTGTGAGAGATTTGATATTGGAAACTGAAAGGAGCCTGTCGTACATATATATACTTACTTACTTTACCTACTTGTTTCAGTCAGTTGACTGTGGCCATGCTGGAGCACTGGCTTTAGTCGAAGAAATCGACCCCAGGACTCATTCTTTGTAAGCCTAGTACTTATTCTATCGGTGTCTTTTGTTGAACCACTAAGTTACAGGGACTAAGTAAACACACCAGCATCTGTTGTCAGGTGATATTGGGGGGACAAACATAGACACACAAACATACATATACACACACATGAGCTTCTTTTAGTTTCCATCTACCAAATACACATACAAAGCTTTGGTCGGCCCGAGGCTATAGTAGAAGACACTTGTCCAAGGTGCCACTCAGTGGGACTGAACTTGGAACATTCGCGCTTGCCAGCCATTCCACTGATTCCTCCAACCCCAGCATCCCCATCAAGTCCTTAGTCCCTCTCTTATCAAACAACCTCATGTCACACATTTCTCTCACCATTGCTCTCTCAGTCTTTCTCCAAATTACCATCTCTCTCTCCCTCAAACACCATGCCTCACTCCCATACAGCATTACAGCTCTCACGCAACTCCTATAGACCTTTCCTTTCATCTTCAATATATATCTACACCGTATTGCACCTAAGGACTTATGTTCTTGTTTCTATAATGTTGGTAAGTTGAACTATGAACTTTTATGCTTCTTTTTTCTTCTTTCTTTCCATCTCTCTGTATATATGGAGATATATATATATACGTTTATATATTTGTTGTGCAAGATTTTTTATGTGAAGTCGTGTGTTGAAACAGATATTGTTATATTTCGGAATGGTCATTTTGCCAGTTTAGCCAATAAATGTTACAGGCATCCCCCCCCACACACACACACACTAAATAAACATAGACGCACATAGAGATATAAGCATGCGCAAATGAAGACATACAATACAAATACAAAATGGCTGACAGTTAGTAAGGAGAGACACAAATAAGAAAGAAGAAAACAAAGGACCACTGAAGCAGTCACAGGAGTGTGACGAAAGAACTCTGGCTGAAATAAGATTAAGATTAATGTAAAAAATGAATAACACTGAAGCAAAGTAACACCAAAAATATAGTGTGTGTGTTTTTATTGGCTAAACTGGCAAAATAGCCATTCTGAAATATAACAATATATACATATATATATATATAAATTATATATATATACGTATAAATTAAATTAGAGATAAAACCACTATTAGGCAACTCAAACAGTGAAAGACATAAACCAAAACATAAAAAACAAAAAATGAATATACATATATATATATATATATATATATATATATATATAATATATATATATATATTGTTTTTATGTTTTTTATGTTTTGGTTTATGTCTTTCACTGTTTGAGTTGCCTAATAGTGGTTTTATCTCTAATTTAATTTATATTTATACTGTGAAATTTGATTTAATCCTAAATCTAATTTTTCTCTGTAAGTTTGGATATACTCCCTAATATTATTATTATTATACACATATATATATATAATATATATATATATATAATATATATATATATAAGGAACGGCCATAATAGGCCATTCACCCACTAGAAATAACAGCCAAAGCTTCTACCGCAAATAAAGATCAATTTATTTGCGGTAGAAGCTTTGGCTGTTATTTCTAGTGGGTGAATGGCCTATTATGGCCGTTCCTTAATTGTTAATGTTGAACTTAAAATGGTCTATGACTATTTAATTTTTTTCCCGCTGGGCCGCTGGTGGCAATAAATTCTACAAATTTTCCTTGCCACCCTATATGATTAATTATATATATATATATATATATATATATATATTAAGTGTAGGAAGAAATGGAGCTGAATGAAGATTTAACAAAATTCCTTTTTATTATTTTCTACATATGTTACGAAGGCTGCAAAGTCCCTAATACAGATTGAATAAGGAGTCCATTTTGCAGCCTTCTCTTCAGGAAAATCCAGGAACTTAATTCTCCAACAAAATGCACAGCAAGCTTTTCGACAAAAGCTCACGAGGAGCCCATGAAATAAATGGCACAAACAGTTTATCTATATGTATATATGTATATATATGTATATATATATATGTGTGTGTGTGTGTGTGTGTGTGTGTGTGTGTACATGATATATGATGAATTTCTAGAATGAAGTTCCATTAATCTGATCAATTTTGTTAAAAATAGAGGATACAAGTTGTTAAAATTCATAAGAAATTCAATTCTTGCAGACAATTGTTTTTTACATAGATATAATAATAAAATATTTTAATGAATTTACATTATTATCATATCTCTGTACAAAATGATTGTCTGCAAGAATTAAACTTCTTATGAATTTTAACAACTTATCTCCTCCATTTTTAGCAAAATTGTTGAGATTTATAGAACTCCATTCCATTAATTCTGAATACATTATATACAAGTACTACTTTCATATCTTCGCAAATTTACATCTGTAAACTCCCAGCAAAGTATGAAGAATCAACATCAGAAGTATTATTTGGAAACCTCCAATTAAAGGACGAATCCACATTCAACCTTATACACCTGTATATATATATATGTAGGGAGAATTCACAAAAAAACTGTATATATATATATATATATATATATATAAATATATAAATATATATTTATATGTATATATGTATGTATGTATGTTTGTGTATATATATATATGTATATAGATAAAGATACATATAGATACACATACATGCACACATACAAATATATTGACACTCACTTGCAGCCATATATGTATGTATATATACATACATATATATATGTATACATATATATATATATATGTATGTATGTATATATACATACATATATATGTATATATATATATATAAAAAATCTTGCACAACAAATATATAAACGTATATATATATATATATATACCACACATACATACACACATACATACAAATATCATGTACATACATACAAATATACTGACACATAAACACACCCTCATATACAGACATCACACAGATAGATAGCGAGAGAGAGAGAAAGAAGGAGAGAGAAACAGAGCGTGAGAGAGAGAGAGAGATGCGCGCGCATGTGTGTTAATGTATGGCTGTGTTTGTCGAAGTGGAGGCAGCCGTAAACCTTTCTGTGTGATTCTTCCTTACAAGATGTACAAACGAATGATTGACATGGTTTATGTTGTGACACTGACTTGTTGAACAGATCAATGATGGCCTGTTAGAGACAACAAACGGCTTTGTTGCAGGTAGATTGACTTATGTGATGGAGGAGGAGAGAGAGGAGGGACAGGGATGGAGAGAGGGAGAGGTGGAGAGATCGGAAGGGGGAAGAGGGAGAGGGGAAGTGGGAATAGAAGGGGAGAGGAGGGGAGAGAGAGGAAGAAAGAGAGAGGCAAGTATAAGAGGGAGAGAAAGTGAGAGAGAGAGGCAAGTATAAGAGGGAGAGAAAGTGAGAGAGAGAGGCAAGTATAAGAGGGAGAGAAAGGGAGAGAGAGGAAGAAAGAGAGAGGTAAGTATAAGGGGAGAGAAAAAGAGAGAGAGAGGCAGCATAAGAGGGAGAGAAACAGAGAGACAGAGAGACAGAGAGACAGAAAGTTATGCGCTGAAAAAGCAGAGTTGCAAGGAAAAGAAAAGTTACGAGAGAAAAACAAAGAAAAGAAGAGAGAAAGAGATAGTGAGGAAGACAGACAGACAGGCAAACAAACAGGCAGACAGACAGACAGACAGACAGACAGACTGACAGACAAAGTGGGTGAGGCTGTCCTAAAAGGAAATATCCAATAGACATTTAATTAATACAGCCCCTGCCTTCTTCATCTCCTGGTCACTCAACGGAGCTATTTACACATTATAATGCAACGACATGATTGGTTGATATTGATTTCTTCTTTCTGAAGTCTAAAGAAATGATAATGCACCAGACTAAATATCTTACAATATTTACTCAAGTCCTTGTATATAGTTCCAATTCAAACTGTGCCACTCACTAACTTAACATTTGTTTTATTGTCTTCCATGCAGATGGCGTCTCTGGGTAATTTAGTTTCTAAATAATCCAAGTTCACCAGACCGAACAAATGTTTATACAAACAGTCTTGTGCAATCCAACATTATTATTATTGTGTTGTTGTTATTATTATTGTTGTTATTATTATTATTATTATTATTATTATTATTATTATTATATTATTATTATTATTATTATTATTTATTTTATTATTATTATTATTATTATTATTATTGAGTGAGAGAGCAGTGCATGCCATCAAAGTGACACTGGGGTAAAATATACGAAGCCCAGTATACCCATCATGACTACCCGTCTGATAAGGGTACACTAGGCACATGCATCACAACCATATGTGCTCGGCATGGTGATCGCATATCAAGATAAACAGCACATGACCTTGCAGGGTTAGAATTTTCTTCTGGTCGAGTAGCCCATCCTATTATTATTATTATTATTATTATTATTATTATTATTATTATTATTATTATTATTATTATATGTTTGACTTTTGCTTTACATTTGTACAAGTTGGCTCCAAGTCTCACCCAGAGACCTCAAGAGACAACAAGTTGGAAGTTCGTGTTGGTGTTATGCCTAGGGTGCCATATATTTGGTTTTGTACTTAGTGTTGTACTAGTGAATGTCTAAAAAACCATACGAAAATTATGTTTGTTTTAAAATTTGAGATTAAATAGAAAGTATTTTGCGTAGGATATGAGCAGTTCCCATGAGCATTATCTTTTGAATTTCGGCCATTTTGGGGTTTCCTGGTATCTGAGTTAGGGTTAGGGTAAAGAATTAATTATTATTAAAATAAAAAGAATTAATTATTATTATTATTATTATTTATTATTTACTTTTAATCTGCATGTTTGTTACAATCACTTGTGGTGACACACCCAGTGAAGGATAAGAGATGTTACAGCATGACTGAAAGCTTGGGGAGGGGAAGTGGCAGGGGCAGTTGTGTTAAATTACCTCCATGTAATACAACACATACATTTAAATTGATAGGGATTTTCTAAGGATGTGGGCAGTACATGTCAGCACAAACTTTTGGATTTCTCTGAGAAATGGTTCTCCTGGGATATTCTTTTCTATTCTTTTCTACTCTAGGCATGAGACTCAAAATTTTTAAGGAGGAGGCCAGGTCGATTAGATCGACCTCAGTACGTAACTAGTACTTAATTTATTGACTCTGAAAGGGTGAAAAGCAAAGTTGACCTCGATGGAATTTGAACTCAGGGATATTATCTAGATGTTTCTGACATCTCTTTGTTATACCTAGGGCATCCACAATAACAGGAACAGTTCTCGCTTTAAGATGCCACATCTTTTTTATTTCAATTTTCTCTCTCTCTTGTTGCTCCCACATGACCATCGTCCATCTTTCGTTTCCTCACATGATCATCTTCCTTTTCCTGCACGAACGTTTCAATGAGCAGACATGTTTTTCTCTCTCTCATCTATCTTTTCTCTTTTCAAAAAACAAAAATGTTTCTCCCAGCATTCACTGCTTTCCTCTCGTTCTGGTCTAACAACCCTCTGTGTTTGTTTTTGTTCAGTTTCCTTGTATGTCTCCACTGTCATTTTTTTTGGTTCTCAGCTTTGACCCTCCATAAATCCTAAGTTTTATTTTAGAATTTATGTGAGCAACTGTCTTTGAAGACTCATATTGTCATTGAATGCTCAAAATGAGGAGTAGATAGACAGCCAACAACTGATGAAGAGTCTTTTCTCTCTGTTAACTTGTCCTGTTTTCCATTTTTTTCTCGTTCTTTATAAACCAATTGAGTGAGCCTATAAATAATGCACCTATAAAGACAACTGAAAACAGGTGTAAGCCAAATTTGTGCTAATAAAAGAATTATATGTAATATCTATTATTTTTAACTTATTTCATATATATATATATATATAATATATATATATATATATATATGTACATATTTCGTTTTTGGATTTGGTTTGCAAGATCCTTTATATGAGTTCGTGTGTTGAAGCATATTCTGTTATGTCTGGGGAGAGTCATTTTCTTTTTGTGCCTTATAATGTAACACACTCACCGGTAAAATTTCCTCTTTTTCACCTTATTTTTATTATCCTAAAATTTTTGCTGCATCTTGCAACCTTTTCAATAGTTTTGCAAAAATAAGAAAAAAGTGGAAATTTTACCGGTGAGTGTGTTACATAATAAGGCACAAAAAGAAAATGACTCTCCCCAGACACAACAGAATATATATACATATACATATATATATATATATATATATATATATATATATATATATATATTATATATATATATATATTCGTATATATATATATATATTGATATACATATATATATATAAGGAAAATAAAACAAGGTAGAAAATGCTAAAATAATTTTATCATGAAGAACATTTTAGTACCGGTTTCAGGCTTTGTAAATTATTCCTTTTTTCAGTCTGTCTGTGGCTCTCTTGTTTTCTCTTGTATATATATATATATATATATATATATATATATACATATATTCTGTAGTTTCAGCTAAGTGCTGATGCACTGCCATTGTTTAAATGGGACTGCCATGACCAAGATTCGAACCTGGGTTACCACGGCCACAACGTGGAGTTCTAACCACTAGACAATCCCAGCCACTTGGGTTTCTTTCTGTTTCCATGCACCAAATCCTCTTGCAAGGCTTTGGTCAACCTGAGTTGAAATAGAAAACATTTGCCCAAGGGACCACACAGGGGGACTGAACCAGAAACCATCTGTTTTGGAAGCAAACTTCTTACCAAACAGCTATGCTGTGCATAATCTAAAAATAATTCTTGTATAAGCCAAAAATAGTAACAAGCTAGAAAACTGCACTAGAGTCTGAAATACATGAAATTTTTATTTTATAATACTGTGTATCAGAGAACCGCATACATAAATGTCCACTTGACTTGGTTGATTGACATTTGTCTCGACAGTTGTAATGGTCAGACAATGAGAGAAAATAATATGGAGTAGCTGGCTGTGCTAGAAATATTGACTGTGTGTCCTTCATATCATACATTATATCTTAATCTCTTACCAAAAAGAGAAAAAAAGACACTTTGGACAGTGCCATTCTGAACAGGGTGTGAAGAGTAGATAGGCTTAGGTGTGGGTATGAGGTTGAGAAGTTTCCATTACAATCATGTGGTCTCAGGTTCTATCCCATTGTGCAGCGGCTTGGGCAAGTGTCTTCTACTATAACCATAGGCCAGCCAAAGCCTTGTGAGTGATTTGAGTAAACAAAAAGTGAAAGAAACCCACCATATACGTATGTGTGTATTTCTATATAAATGAATATATATATATATATGTATATATATGTATATATGTATATATATTTCTTTATTGCCCACAGGGGGCTAAACATAGAGGGGACAAACAGGAACAGACAAAAGGATTAAGTCGATTACATTAACTCCAGTACGTAACTGGTACTTATTTAATTGACCCCGAAAGGATGAAAGGCAAAGTTGACCTCTGTGGAATTTGAACTCAAAACGCAATGGCAGACGAAATACTGCTAAGCATTTCACCCAGCGTGCTAACGTTTCTGCCATATGTGCACATATATGTGTGTGTATGCATACATACAGGTAAGGCACAGCTGTGGTGTGATACATCCTGCATTATGACAATGTAACTTCATTGTCTGCCTGACAGGTCCATATGGCATACCTCAATAACTGACCCTGCTTGTTGTGTTTGCTCGTTATCTAACAGTAGAACAGCCCACTTCTCACTTGGGGTTGTCCACCACAACACCTCCCCCTTTGAGATTTTTTTTCTCCTTTCACACAGCATTATTACTTTTTTTTCCATTTCTTATTCTTCCACACACAGAATTAATTTCTTTTCAGAATGCCACAGGTAGTACCAGTCTACATTGTTTACTGGAAGCGCTTACTAACACATAGTGACCTGACTTAAATCTTTCAAATGGATTTATATTATATCTCACTATGTGTAGTTCAGTTCTGTGTTGGAGTTCCAGTTTTATCAGACATATTTTTCTTCAGAATCTTTTTTCAATAGAATTTATATATTTTTCCCTGTGTGTGGTTCAGTTCTGTGTTAGTCTTATCTGCCACTATGTGTAGCTTGACTCCTCGTCTCCACTGATATGTCCTGTCTTATGACAATGTACCTTCATTGTCTGCATGACTGGCCCATATGGTGAACCTCACTGACTGACCCTGCTTGTTGTGTCTGTCCACTGTTTAACAGTAGTGGAACAGTCCACTTCTCACTTGGGGGTATCCACTACAACATGGGGTAAATAGCTTGATTGCCAATCATATGGTTCAGGGTTCAGTCCTACCGTTTGGCACCTCGGGCATGTGTCTTCTACTATAGACTTGGGCTGACTAAAACCTTGTGAGCATGTTTGGTAGACGGAAACTGAAAGAAACCCACCATATATATATATATGTATGTGTGTGTGTATGTGAGTCTGTCTGTCTTTGTGTCTGTGTTTACATTCCTGTAACTTAGCGGTTCAGTTCAGCAAAGGAGATGATAGAATAAGTACTAGGCTTTAAAAAAGTTACTGAGACAACTCATTTGACTAAAAATTCTAGAAGGTGTTGCCACAGCATGGCCACAGTCAAATGATCGAAACAAGTAAAAGATAAAAGATAAAAGAATTGTGTATGAATAGGTTTTGTAAATAAATATATTTTGTTTACATTTAAAACATACATATAGTAATATATTTCGTTTTGTATGGCATGTATTGCAATTGTTAATTTGTTATTTAAATAAGAGTTTTTATTTAAAACTTGCAGACTCAGAATCTCTGATGTTCAAAGTTTGTTTTTTTTTATTCAAAGGCATTATAAAAATGTTTGGGGATGTATTGGAAAAAAATCATGTTAAGAAACTTATAGCTGGTTTTAACATGTGTTTGCATAACTTAATTTTCTTCTGTGAATAAAATATATTTGTATATTTTAATATCAATAACCTTATATAAACATATATCAACAGATGTACGGAGACAGGAAATGACATATTTTTTTTATTTCTGTTCATCATATAAAATAGGATAACATGAAAAGTGGATGTTTTAGCAATGGAAATATTGGAAATAGTAAGATATTAAAAAATGTTATCTCATGGTTTAACATTTTAAAAACGCTTGTGGTGAATTACAGTTCATCACTTAGTTAAAAAGAAATTTGAAAACCACATTTTGATAAAAATATATAATTTGAATTGGAATTTTTAAGAATTTTCTAGATAATAGGTACTTTAAGTATTGCTTTCTTTCAGTAAAAGTTACATAATTCCAAATAAGTAAGATGTAGCTTTCTCCCTTATGACAAAGATATACACCCACTTAATAGTTGCGGGCTAGTTGTGCACATGTTCAGTCATGAACACCTGGCTGCAAGACATAGTAGAGATTCGCCACATCAACAAGCCATTATATCCCTCTCCTTTAAATATTGCCTGATGAATGTGAGGGTTAGGGTTAGAGTTCCCTTTTTGGATAGACTTGTGACTGGTGACAAAAAATGGATCTTCTATCAATATGTTAAACGTTGTAAACAGTGGCTTGGTAAAAGGGGAAAAGCTCAACCACAACCGAGAAGGGAACTTCATGGGAAAAAGGTTCTTCTCTCTATCTGGTGGGATTGCAAAGGAGTAATTCACTTTGAATTGTTACCATCTAATGCAACAATCAATGTTCAAGTCTACTGTCAGCATTTAAAGCGTTTGAACCAAGCTGTGAAGTAAAAAAGACCCGCTTTATTTAATCGAAAAGGAGTGATGTTTCATCAAGACAATACAAAGATCATAATGCAAGACAATGCAAAGATCACATCACAGAAGATCGAAGAGCTTGGTTGGGGAAAAATTCCTCATCCACCTTATTCTCCTGACCTTGTTCCTTCAGACTACCATTTGTTTCATAGTTTACAGAATCATTTGGGGAACGTAACTTTTGCAAGCCAGGAGGAGGTCAAAACTGACATTTCAGAGTTCTTCACTTTGAAACCAAAAGAGTTTTACATTGATGGGATTAAAAAGCTTGTAAATAGATGGAAGAAAGTCATAGATAATGAGGGAAAGTACATTGTTGATTAAATTTCAATTAAATAGAACATTTGATCACTTGTTTTCTTTATTCAAAATTCTGACAGAACTTATGGGATGACCTGATAGCTTTTTTGGTTTCCTTTTAAATAGAGAGAGAGTGGGGGACAGGAGATATAGGGAGAGTATAGAAATAGTAGGACAAAGAGAGTAACAATTAAGTTATGAGAAAGAGAAATATATGACAACAGAATACATTGCTAAAAAGAGAGAGGGGAAATGGGGAGAGAGAGAGAGAGAGAGAGAGTGAGTGAGAGAGAGAGAGAGAGAGAGAGAGAGAGAAAATGGATAGACTGGTTAGAGAAACTAATACAACTATTACAATATCAACAACAACAATGCTGACAAAACTGATGGAGCCAAAGACATGTCATGTGACTAACAAACATAAAACTGTTTTAGATTTTCTTTGTCACAGTTTAAATTTCAGTTTGAATGTTATCACACATTAAAGAAATATTGGGGAAGCTAAAGAAAATAGTGTTGACATGGGTGCATGTGACCCCCATAATTCTATTTTAAATAAGTTTGGTCTCTGTGTATTTGTCTGTAAAATACTGTGTTGCTGTTATGTTTTGAAGATTAAGATTTTATTATGTTTTGGCACTTAAGAGAATACTTGGTAATTGTGTTTCATGGGCATAATTCTTTCTTTAATAGTCAAAACAAAACTAAAAAATAAATAAATTAAAGAAGAAATAACAGTAGTTTCAATATTATTACTCACGATTCCATTTCCCCGAAATTCTTATCTTGTCTCAAAACATTTTCGTATCAAATGAGCTGACGTGTTTGAATTGTCATAACAAAATAATCAAAATAACAATAAAGAACTAAGAATCATTGTCACATTATTGCCAAAAGAAATATTGGAAAAAACAAAAAAAAAAAAAAAAAAATTTTAATGTTGCCTGAAGACATTGGTATTTACTTGCATAAAAAAAGAAGAAAAAAAAAAATCAAAATTAGGTTTTATATGAACAGGCATAACCTTACACTTTCCAAATTACCTTGTTGCATTATTTTATCTGATATAACTTTTCTCCAGATATCTCCAATATTGTGATATTCTATAATACAAACCTTATAACTAATTCTAAAATTCCATTTATGTTTTCGCTTAGTATCATCATCTATCGATAATTTTGTGTAAGCATAAATTACATCAGTTACATAATAGATATTTCCATATATTGCGATGTTCTATTGTTCAGTCACTCCATAACTTTTGATCTTTCATAATATTATTTGTAGTTTCAGGAATAGCTCTGTGGTAAGAAGTCTGCTTCCCGACCACATGGTTTCAGGTGCAGTCCTACTGTGTGGAACCTTGGGCAAATGTTTTCTACTATATCTTCAGGTTAACTGAAATTCTTGTGAGTGGATTTGGTAGACAGAAGCCTGTCATGTGTGCATGTATACTCTTTTATTTGTTTCAGTCATTTGACTGCGGCCATGCTGGAGCACCGCCTTTAATCAAGCAACTCGACCCCGGGACTTATTCTTTGTAAGCTCAGTACTTATTCTATCGGTCTCTTTTGCCGAACCGCTAAGTGATGGGGACATAAACACACCAGCATCAGTTGTCAAGCAATGCTAGGGGGACAAACACAGACACACAAACATATATGCACACACACACACACAACACACACACACACACACACATATATATATATATATATATATATATATATATATACATATATACGACGGACTTCTTTCAGTTTCCACCTACCAAATCCACTCTTAAGGCTTTGGTTGGCCCGAGGCTATAGTAGAAGACACTTGCCCAAGGTGCCATGCAGTGGGACTGAACTCAGAACCATGTGGTTGGTAAACAAGCTACTTACCACACAGCCACTCCTGTGCCTATGTGTGGCCTTATTTTGACATTTTGTGATGTTGTAGATAAATGTCATATATTTCCAATATGCTGTAGAAATATATCTGCCCTTGAAGAAATAGTACCTTGCTTAAGGTAATATTAAGGGTTTGCAACAGGAAGAGCATCCAGCCATAGAAAATGTATGTATGTGTGTCTGTGTCTTTGCATTTGTCTCTGTCTTCCCACTGCTTGGTAACCTGTGTCGCTTTGTTTATGCCCCTGTAACTCAGGGATTTGATAAAAGAAACCAACAGAATAGGTACCAGACTTTACTGGAATCAATTTGTTTGACTAAAATCCTCTCAAGACAATGTCTAGGCATCACCACAATTGAAAGGTAAAGATATTCATCACAATACTACCTGCCTTATAGAAACTGAGACACACCCATATTCCTGGCGATGGGCCTGATTGACTTGGAGAGATTGTTGTCAATGATGGCCTGGATCTTACCAGCAAATTCAGGTGTTCTTTTCTCACCAGAACAATCAGAGTGAGTTTTCCAAGCTGCTGTACCTTTGTAATCACCATAAGACTCATCCAATTCTTTCCAAATCCTCTACACTGTCCTCAGATTGACACCCAAACACTCTGAAATGGAGCTGATTTGGCAGAATCATTACTGTGCTGGGCCTTTTGTCCATCTGTCTGGATGTTCAGAGTTCAAACTCTGTCAAGATTCACTTTGCCTTTCATCCTTTCAGAGTTCATAAAATAAGTCCCAGGTAAGCACTAGGGTCCATATAATCGACTTAGCTCCTTCCTCAAACTTGCTGGCTTTGTGCCAAAATTTGAAACCAAATTTTAGCACAAATTGGAGCTTCCAACACGAATGCCAAACAATACAGCATATTACAGTTCTATATTGTTTCCAAATTTCTGGCAGAGTAAATTATGTCAGGGTGCTGTTTTTCTCACAGGCAGTGCCCAACTGATCCTACTATACTATGTAGTCAACAAAATCAAACACAAGCAATGTACGACAGGCTCCTTTCAGTTTCCATCTACCAAATCTGCTCACAAGACTTTGGTTGACCTGAGGCTATAGTAGAAGACACTTACTCAAGGTGCCACACAGTGTAACTGAACCCAGAACCATGTGATTGGGAAGCAAGCTTTTTATGACACAGCCACACCTGCACCTTATATATACATATATAGCTGCGCCCGCATAGCTCAGTTGGTAGAGCATCAGACTTTTAATCTGAGGGTTGTGGGTTCGAGTCCCCCTGTGGGCGAAGGCAGTTTTTTTTTGTCCAACCCATGCTAGCATGGAAAGCGGACGTTAAACGATGATGATGATGATGTGTGTCTGAGTGTGTATGTGTAGTTAAATAGTTATTTAAACATATTGTTTAAAAAACTAAGGAAAACTATTTGGTCATGGCTAAAATGCTCTTTCTGTTTTTGTTTTTTTTATCACAGGTCAGCTTGATCAGAGCTGGTCTAGTACTAAACAATAAAAAAAAAAAAAAGAAATAATGTC
Source organism: Octopus sinensis (assembly GCF_006345805.1). Taxonomy (NCBI): domain Eukaryota; kingdom Metazoa; phylum Mollusca; class Cephalopoda; order Octopoda; family Octopodidae; genus Octopus; species Octopus sinensis. Next base: position 31,164,154 of record NC_043019.1, on the reverse strand, counting down.
TCTTCTAATCTTGCATTACTTAAATCAATACGTTTAGCAGATTTATGATTGATAATTGAATGTTTATTTCCATTCCAGGAGAAATGCATCAGCAAAGCAGAAACAGAATCGGCAAAGATCAAAGACTATTTAAATTTTGCAGGCCATTAACTACATCTTTGATATTTACATGTTTCAGTTAGTTCGACTTCTACGGTGTTTCAGTTAGTCCGATTTCCAATCGTTTTTCAGATACGTTTCAGGATTATAAATCGATTCCCATCCTTTGGGTCATACAGTCACACAGAAGAACAATGTCTGTGATGTTGAGTTGCTGAGTTTATATCTTATTACAACAGCCACTGAGTTGTTGCTGTTGTTGCTGTTGCTGCTCTTGTCGTTGTTGTTGTGGTTGCTATCCTTACTGTTGTTGTTGTTATTGTTGTAGCTGTTCCTTTTCAATGATACATTTAATTCTCACCGGCTCCAATATGCCTGACTGACATAGAATATGTTCATTCTATTCCTTACAGGAAGCAGTCATTGAGAAATTCCAGATACAGGTATCATCTGCAAGATTCAGGTGCAAATATGTGCATGGTGGGGTTCTCAATCTTTTCCATAAATACTGGGCACAAATCTGTATTCCATCAAGAGTGTGTCCTTAATATACCGCACATCTTTCTTGCCATGTCTTCTGAGCCACTGGCCATATTGTGCTCATCAGCCTCATCTACCGTTTCAGTCCTTCATGCACTTGGGGGTTACACCCCCTGTACAACTATCCTTCTTATTTCTTTATTGCCCACAAGGAGCTAAACGTAGAGAGGACAAACAAAGACAGACAAAGGGATTAAGTCGATTACATTGACCCCAGTACATAACTGGTACTTAATTTATCGACCTCGAAAGGATGAAAGGCAAAGTCGACCTCGGCGGAATTTGAACTCAGAACGTAAAGACAGACGAAATAGTGCTAAGCATTTTAACCGGCGTACTAATGTTTCTGCCAGCTCGCTGCCTTGGGCTTGTACAGTTTCTGTCTACAAAATCTACTCACAAGGTTTTGTTCTATTCGGGTCTGTAGTAGAGGACACATGCCCAAGGTGTCACACAGTGGGACTGAACCTAGAACCATGTGGTCAGGAAGCAAGTTTTTTACCATTTGTTTTCTTTTTTTTGTTTTTCTTTTAATGCCTGGTACCAATCCTATTGGTCTCTTTTACCAAACCGCTAAGTTATGGGGTAATTTTTTTTTTTAAATCTACTTTAAAGATTGAAAATTAGGAAAAAAAAAACAAAACCGAACAATATTACTTGCTTTGTTTAATAATATGATAACCATCATTTTACTGATGGTGAGACAAATAAAATGTTTTAAATTAATTTGTTCGTGTAAAAAGATACTTTAATATAAACAATTTCCTGTTTAAATACAAAGAGTCTTTGTATTTAAGAATTAGAAAATTATTAACCAAATTTTTATTTTCATTTTCAGAAATATAGATTTTTATTTGGTGCTTGTTAATTGGGTAAACTATTGACATTTACTTTGTTTTCTCTGTGAAGGTTTAATAAATAATCTTTTAATATTGTTTAATTAAAAACATTCATTTTAAAGATATTACACTTCATATTTTGTGAACTCAATATATACATTGTACAATATTTGCATTCATATGAGGTGGTGAGCTGGCAGAAACATTGGCATGCTAGGCGAAATGCTTAGCGGTATTTCATCTGCCGCTACATTCTGAGTTCAAATTCCGCAGAGGTTGACTTTACCTTTCATCCTTTCGGGGTCGATTAAATAAGTACCAGGTATGCACTGGGGTCAATGTAATCGACTTAATCCGTTTGTTTGTCCTTGTTTGTCCCCTCTGTATGTAGCCCCTAGTGGGCAGTAAAGAAATAAGAAACATTAGCATGCTGGGTGAAAAGCTTAGTGGTATTTCATCTGCCTTTACGTTCTGAGTTCAAATTCTGCGGAGGTCAACTTTGCATTTCATCTTTTTGAGGTCAATAAATTAAGTACCAGTTGCATACTGGAGTTGATCTAATTGACTGGTATCCTCCCCCAAAATTTCAGGCCTTGTGCCTAGAGTGGAAAAGAATATTTACATTCACGTAAATGACTTTTTGCTGAACAATGTTCTTTCTCAATCAAGGTTCCATTTCCCTCATAGTGAAGATGTATGGGTTAGTGGTTAAGGTACTTGTCTCACAACCATAAAGTTGTGAGTTCGATTCCCAGCATCATGTGGTATCCTTGTCCACATTTTATTTCACATTACTCCAGTCTACACAACTGACAGAAATAAGTTGTATCTATAATTCAAACGGCCAGCCTTGTCACTCACATCTGGTGCCATGCTGAATCTCCCTGAGAACTATGTTAAGGCTATGCATGTCTGTGGAGTACTCAACCACTTGTAAATTAATTTCACGAGCAGGCTGTTCTGATGATCGGATCAACTGGAACCCTCCTCTTCACAACCAATGGAGTGCCAGGTATTTTACACACAATGATGTGTATTTCTCGCCAATTTGAAGGAGACTTGGCTGGTATTTTTATCAGGTCAAGTAGCTGTAGTTTTCATGTTTGGGAATATTTCAGTGTATGTTACTCTTTTACTTCTTTTAGTCATTTGACCGTGGCCATGCTGGAGCACTGCCTTTAGTTGAGCAAATCGACTCAAGGACTTATTCTTTGTAAGCCTAGTACTTATACTATGGGACCCTTTTGCCAAACTGCTAAGTTACGGGGATGTAAACACACCCACATTGGTTGTCAAGCGATGTTGTGGGGGACAAACACAAACACACGTGCCAGTGGCACGTTAAAAGCACCATCTGAACATGGCTGATGCCAGTGCCACCTTGACTGGCATCCGTGCCAGTGGCACGTAAAAAGCACCAACTGATCATGGCCATTGCCAGCCTTCTCTGGCCCCTGTGCCAGTGGCACGTTTTAAAAGCACCCACTACACTCATGGAGTGGTTGGCGTTAGGAAGGGCATCCAGCTGTAGAATCACTGCCAGATCAGACTGGAGCCTGGTGCAGCCTCCTGGCTTCCCAAACCCCGATCAAACCGCCCGACCCATGCTAGCATAGAAAACAGATGTTAAACGATGATGATGATATTTTTTGGTAGGATCAGGTGTGGCTGTGATGAAGAAGTTTGTTTCACAACCTCATGGTTTCAGGTTCAATCTCACTACAAGTGTCTTTTACTATAGTAGACCTGGGCCAATTAGAATATTGTGAGTAGATTTAACAGAAGGAAGACATTGTGTGTGTGTGTGTGTGTGTGTGTGTGTGAGTATGTATGTATGTGTGTATATGTGAGAATGTGTGTATAAGTATGCGTTTGTGTCTCTCATTGCTTTGCCATACCATAATTGCAAATGAGTATCATTATCATATGAGAAGCAGTGTCATTCATTTCCAATTTCCTGCAAAATTATGTCTGGCCATGGGAAAATATTACCTTACTTGGAAACAGGTAAGGGTCCATAACGAGAAGGGCATTTGGTCATATATAAAATCAATCTCTAAAAACTGCATCTGACCTATGCAAGCGTCGACAGCAATGATGATGATGATGATGATGAAAACAATGATGGCAACAATCATGATGGTGATGATAACGATGATGATGATGATTGAAAAACGATATATTATTTTATCTGAAATAATAGATAGGTGTAGGAGTGGCTGTGTGGTAAGTAGCTTGCTTACGAACCACATGGTTCTGGGTTCAGTCCCACTGTGTGGCACCTTGGGCAAGTGTCTTCTATTATAGCCTGGGGCCGACCAAAGCCTTGTGAGTGGATTTGGTATACAGAAACTGAAAGAAGTCCATCGTATATATGTATATATATATATATATATATATATATATATAATATTAATTAGAGACAAAACCACTATTATGCAAATCAAACAAAGAAAGACTTAATCCAATACATAAAAAATTTTATATAAATTAAATAAAATTAAATTCGCCACTATATATATATATATAATGTATATATGTATGTGTGTGTGTATATGTTTGTGTGTCTGTGTTTGTTCCCCCAACATCGCTTGACAACCGATGCTGGTGTGTTTACATCCCTGTAACTTAGCGGTTCGGCAAAAAGAGACCGATAGAATAAGTACTAGGCTTACAAAGAATAAGTCCTGGGTTCGATTTGCTCGACTAAAGGCAGTGCTCCAGCATGGCCACAGTCAAATGACTGAAACTAGTGAAAGAGTAAATAAAGAGAGCAAAAGAGTAACAGTAAAATCAGTTTAATTCATGAGGTTTGTGGGAGATCTTGTTTTTAAATTTGGTAGTCGGAAGTTTATTTTATCTTATCATGTTTTACACAGACAAAACATACACACAAAATTAAAATGACAAAAATAATGAAAATAATATGGTTGATAAATACAGAATAAAATTATGAAACAGATCAAAGGAATTTTATATTGAATTGACAGAATTTCTTTAAATTAAAATTAAAATTGTGTTTTATAATCTCCACAAAATACAAGTTGAGTGTATATAAGTTTGTAATTTAACACATACAGACTGTCTCAGCAGGCATAAGAACTTGGATTTTCAAGGAAGATAAAAAAGAAAGTCTGTTCTGTTAATGATTTTCTTAATTAAATTAGCAATTTATGTGAAATAATATATTTCACAATGCTAGACTAATTTTATATCAATTTCAACAAACGGTAATTAATGCTAATTTTAGATACGTTATAGGCCCCTTGGCAATCAATGCCCTGGCCACTATGGTATTTATTTGTTGATATTAAGCCACAGCATACATAGATCAGAATTGGGCCCTTAGACCTTAAAGCCCCTAGAAAAAGCAATTCACTGAGCCCTATAGCATTTATTTATTGGGTTTGTGCCAAAATTTGGCTCTAAATTTTGGCACAAAGCCAGGAAGGAGGAAGGGGCTAATTCGATTATGTGGACCCTAGTGCTTACCTGGGACTTATTTTATGAACTCTGAAAAGATGAAAGGCAAAGTGAATCTTGACAGAGTTTGAACTCTGAACGTCCAGACAGATGGACGAAAGGCCCAGCGCAGTAACGATTCTGCAAGATCATCTTTTTATATGAATACTATGTAATACATATGCATCCATTCACCCACCATCCATCTTCCCCACCCCCTATTCCTGGTTGTTGGGGCAGAATGCTCAGCTGCCTCCTCCATTAGATCCTATTAGAAGCAACCATCGCTACACTTTCTGGTTTGATTCCCAGGCATGACCAACTAAAACTATGGAGGTTATCCAACCATGTCATTCTTGGTCCATTCCTAGGCTGGCTTGGTTTGATGAACTCATCTTGCAAGTTTTGCCTGTAATATTCCAATCACCGAAAGCGGATGTTTACGATGATGATGATGATATTACCAGATCTGTGAGCTCTCAATGTAGGAGAGTAGTAGCTCAACCTGGAGAGACTTCCTTGTTCTCTGAGCTGCATACTCTGTCAAGAAACATCGCTCTAGAGATTCTTTAGAGGAACCTCATTTCAACTGTTTGTATTCATGATCAATACAAATTGTGCCATATGGCCAGTTGGAGATGATGTCTCCTGAAGTTAAATTACAGCTACATTTGTCTTTAACCAGGACTGCCATGTTATGTTGACAAATAATCTTTACTCGAGGTTTCTTTCAGTTTCCATCTACCAAATCCACTCACAAGGCTTTGATTGGCAGGAAACTATAGCAGAAGACACTTGCCCAAAGTGCCATGCAGTGGGACTGAACCTGGAACTATGTGGTTGGTAAGCCAGCTCCTTACCACACAGCCACACCTGCAGCTATGTATATATATATCATATATGATGGGCTTGCACACAGTTTCTTATTCATTTATTACCCACAAGGGGCTAAACATAGAGGGGACAAACAAGGACAGTTAAGGGGATTAAGTTGATTATATCAATCCCCGTACCTAACTGGTACTTAATTTATCGACCCCGAAAGGATGAAAGGCAAAGTCGACCTTGGCAGAATTTGAACTCAGAACATAATAGCAGACGAAATACCGCTAAGCATTTTGCCCGGCGTGCTAACGTTTCTGCCAGCTCGCCGCCTAGGGCTTGCACACAGTTTCTGTCTAACAAATCTACTCACAATGTTTTGCTCTATTCGGGGCTGTAGTAGAGGACACATGCCTCTGAACCCAGAATCATGTGGTTGGTAAGCAAGCTACTTACCACACAGCCATTCCTGCGCTTACTCACAAGGCCTTGCTCAATTCGAGGTTGTAGTAGAGGACACTTGCCCAAGGTGCCTTGCAGCAAGACTGAACCAAGAACCATGTGGTTGGGAAACAAACTACTTACCACGCAGCCAAGCCTGTACCTAATGGCATATTGTTAAGTACCAAACCACTAAGACCTCTACCAATCCACCTCTTTACATTCTCGTTCAAATCAAACTTATTTCAGAATTTATATAAAATATTCTCAATAAATATTCCATTGATTCCCTTGATTTAATCTTAAATAAAATGTTACTTCATTTTTATGTACTGTACTTCTTTCAAGACAAGATTTTAAAGTGTTTCTACGAAAACTTTGCTGCTCATAGAACTGGCATAATGATTTTTCTTTTCAATTTTAAATGCTTTTTCCTCTTCCTATTCTTTTAATCTTCAAAGAAATTGCTTATCCCTAAGAGTTTCCTGTTATATTTTTACAACATACCATCATCAGCATCATCATTATTATTATCGTTATCATTTTTATTATTGTCGTCATCATTACCATCATCGTCGTCGTCGTCATCATCATCATCATTATTCTTTTATTCTTTTATGCATTTCAGCTCAAAGGCTGTGACCAAGCTAGTGCACCATTATTATCATTATTATTATTGGGTCGATGTAATCGACTTACTCCACCCACAAAATTGCTGGCCTTGCACCAAAATTTGAAACCATCATCATCATCATTATTATTATTATCATTATCATTATTATTATCATTATCATTATTATTATTATCGGTATTATTATTATTATTATTATCGGTATTATTATTATTATTATTATTATTATTATTATTAGTAGTAGTAGTAGTAGTAGTAGTAGTAGTAGTAGTAGTGTTGTTATTATTATTATTATTATTATTACTTTTTTTTTTCTTCTTTCAAATTTTCTTCCATTTCTTGCCGAGTGTCTTCCCGACTCCTAGGGCAAAGAAACTCATAGTGTATATTGGTAGGCCATTAAACCAAACTCAGTAGTTCGTTCATTTTTTACATTTTTTTTTATTTTTTTAAAGTTAAATTAAAATACATGAGCAGCAACAGTTCTCACATCGACAATGCTCTTCTCAATACGTGTGATGTACCAGTTAAGACAATCTTTTGCACTTCTTGCAGGGATGGTAAGCCAGGGATCATTCTCATATAATTTTCGGTTCCCTTCTTGATCATTCCTAGTGCTCCTACGATCACTGGTATTGTAACCGCCTTGAGATGCCACATTTTCTCAATTTCAATGAGTAGGTCTTTATATTTTCTGAGCTTGTCAAACTCTTTCGCTGAGATATTATGATCAGAGGGGATGCTCATGTCGATCAATAAGCAAACTTTATTGTTTTGGTCTTTCACTACAATATCTGGTTTATTGGCCTTGATGGTTCGGTCTGTATGTACTGGAAAGTCCCACAGAATGGTTACATTTTCTCCTTCAGTTACAGCCTCAGGGTGGTGATTATACCACTTGTCGGCAGTTTTGATATTGTAATGCCGACTTATTAGCCAGTGGAGATATTGGCCAACTCTGTCATGTCTTAATTTATACTCCACTGGTGCTAAGACTTTACATCCAGAGATTAGGTGGTCCACTGTTTCAATCATGTCGTTGCAGAATTATTATTATTATTATTATTATTATTATTATTATTTATTATTATTATTATTCAGGCGGCAAACTGGCAGATCTGTTAGACAAAATGTCTGGTTTTACATTCTGAGTTCAAACACCACTGAGTTTGACTTTGCCCTTCATCATTATGGGGCCATTAAAGAAGTACCGGTACTATAATCAACTAGCCTCCTCTGCCAAAATTGCAATTGTAGTAATAGCAATAGTAGCAGCAGCAGCCGTAGTATCATCATCATCATCAGCAGCAACAGCAGTAGCAGTAGCAATAGTATTAGTTGTAGTAGTAGTAGTAGTAGTAGTAGTAGTACTAGTAGTAGTAGTAGTAGTAGTAGTAGTAATATCACTATCGTCATCCTCATCTTTATCCTCATTATTTTATTTCTTTACGTGCACAGGGGCTAAACATAGAGGGGACAAACAAGGACAAAGAGAGTAAGTCGATTATATCGTCCCCAGTGATTAACTGGTACTTATTTAATCGACCCTGAAAGGATGGAAGGCAAAGTCGACATCAGTGAAATTTGAACTCAGAACGTAACGGCAGATGATATACCGCTAGGCATTTTGCCCGGGCAAGCTGGCAGAATTGTTAGCATACCAGACGAAATACTTAGCAGTATTTTGCCTGGCACTACAATCTGAGTTCAAATTCTGCCGAGGTCGACTTTGCCTTTCATCCTTTCGGAGTCGATAAAATAAGTACCAGTTGCGTACTGGGGTCAATGTTATCGACTCATCCCTTCCTGCAAATTGCTGCCCTTGTGGCAAAATTTGAAACCATTATTATTATTATTATTATTATTATTATTATTATTATTATTATTATCATCATCATCATCATCATCATTATTTCTCCTATTATTATTTTTATCTTAAAATTTTGTCTTGATTTAAAAATCTAGTAATTTTTTTTTTGTTTTTTTTCTTTTCTTTTTGCATTTTATTTGCTCCAAGTCATTTTAAATCTTTCCTTGACTTTTTCTTTTGTACTGTATCATAGACATACATCAAAGATAATGGCAAATACCTGAAGTTCTTTCATGGAAATTCTTCGTAATATAATTTTATTGATTTCACACATTCAGCATGTTAAATTCACAGCAGAACAGAGACTGTGTGACTTAAGCCTATCTCTCGAGTTCATTAGTAATGTAAGTGAATTGAAATATTGACAACATGCTTTTGTGAGAAGTTAGGTTTGTGAAGAACTAAACAAATGCTCGACCATTCTCTACCAAAATTTAACCCTTTTTGTACCAACCCACCAAGACCTCCTTTGGTTTTATGATACAAATTTCATGTTCTTAAGTAGTAGTAGTAGTAGTAGTAGTAGTAGCAGCAGCAGCAGCAGCGGCAGTAGTAGTAATAGTAGTAGTAGTAGTAACAGCAGTAGTAGCAGCAGAAGAAGTAGAATTAGTAGTAGTAGTAGTAGTAGTAGCAGCAGCAGTAGTAGTAGTAGCAGCAGCAGCAGCAATAGTATTATTGTTGAATACACAGTTAACGGAGAATGGTTAAGCACAAGGGGTTGTCTCCTCTAGACCGCTATCCAAAGTCCACCCAGTCAGCTTGTAGGTCAGGATTTTATGGATGCAAAACTCTGAGTAACCTTACAAACCAGCCATAACTATCTTTAAATACTCTACTGCTCTTTAACTTCGATTGCACTTCTCTTTTGGATTCATGATGAACTGACGATATATATTAGGTTGGGGCATAATTATTGCGACTTTTTTCAATAAATTTTATTCAACAAAAAATTTTAACTAAACGCCAAGCAAAACTTGACTGGCAAAAATGAGTAATTTTGTAATAGACCAGCATCCTGTCCAAGAGTGGAATATATATGCCAGAATATCTGCAAAACTGACCTTATGAGCTTGTGGCTCAAGAATGACCTTTAATAATTTATTTATTTAAAAAAAAAATATTTTATTTATTTATTTTTGAATTAGTGTATAAAAAAGGGTTGTGGGTTGAACATAAAGAGAGTGAGAAAAGGGGAGGGAAGTCTTGGTTGGGAATAATTAAAAGGAAGTTTTGTAAACAAAAACTGTGTTGAAGCCTGCAAGGGTGGGAAACATTCCTGTTCTTGAGTGATAGATTTAATCCATCCCTCACTTTTAACATCTCCTTCTGGTTCTTGGATACCTTCTGAGAAGTCCACTAAATCACCTAAGAGTGGCACCAAACTGAGCAACGGACTACATATAGCACTTGATTTTTTTTTTTTTTGCTGTAGTTTCAGCTCAGAGCTGTGGCCATGCTGATGCACCGCCGTTGTATGAAATGGTTAAGAAAATCTCATATAATTTGTATGAAATGCTTAAGAAAATCTCATATAAGTAGGAGTAGTAGCAGCAGCAGCAGTAATATCAACAGCAGCAATAGCAGCAGCAGCACCAGCAGTAGTAGTAGTAGCAAAAGCAGCAGCAGTAGTAGTAGTAGTAGCAACAGCAGCAGCAGTAGAAGTAGTAGTAGCTACTATTATGTTAAACACATAATAGTAAGTAGCTAATACCAGTGCTTCAGGACCTGTTGTTCCAGAATGGTATGTCACAAAAGGATTTTGGGTTCTTATGGATTTTTAAAAATTACTTTTGAGTCTAGCAAGTAACTTAATCTGAAACCATCAGTTGAGACTGAAGCAATCACATTGCAGAAGAACCATTTGAATCACTTAAAATAAGCACAAAACTTATTGTATTTTTCCTTATAAAAGTCAAGTTTACCCAGCCAAAATTTACAGCTGAAAAAGATAGGTTGACTTATACACCAAGACAACTTTGGAAGAACGAAAGTTCCTCATGAAATACAGAAGGATTTGGAAAGAAAGTGACAATGCTTGAATGGTTTACACTATACACTCTGTCAGCTTGTCTGCTGGAAAATATAGTAAACTGACTTTCATTGAATATTTTGGTATGACATTATAACTGTTTCATTGACCGCATAACTGTTGTGCAATAAAAATTTTCACATCTCATGAAATAAACGAAAAGAGAATTTAACAGTTTTTATGTGTTTTTATGATTCTTCCACAATATAAATGCTTTAGATATAATGTAAGGCCATTCTCATGCTTGAATGTCTTGAATATATGTTATTTCATTAGAGTTTTATTTTAAATACATAGTGTCCATTATTTACATTATTTACATTATTTACATTGGATGGATATGTGTTCTCATCTTGTTTGTTCTTACTATGTTTTGCATGATTTATTCTCCAGCCTTCATCAGGTGTCCTGGTGGAATTTTGAACCCAACCTTGGTTGACGACGGGATTCTTTCAGTTTCCGTCTACCAAATCCACTCACAAGGCTTTGGCCGGCCCAAGGCTATAGTAGAAGACACTTGCCCAAGGTGCCAGGCAGTGGGACTGAACCTGGAACCATGTAGTTGGTAAGCAAGCTACTTACCACACAGCCACACCTGTGCCAACTTATTTGCCAGAAAATTCATTGAGCATGATCAATTAAATAATTGTATATATTTTTTTCTAAATTTTAAACTTTAAACCATAACTTCCCTTAACTTGCCATTCGTAGGGTACTACCAATTATTAACTTCTCATACATAGTCTACCAGTAAATTTTTCCTTGGTTCTCCATGTGTTACATTGTCAAAAACTTTGAGAACCATTGTTCAAATCAATCACTTGACCTGCTAAAAATATCAACAAAATCACCTTGAAATCACAGCATATTGTCTTTTAAAATAAGATATATTGAAAGATATAGTATCATATTTGATAAAAAGATTATTAATCATTAGCATGCTGCATGAACAGCTTAGTGCATCTCTCCCCCTCCCCAATTTCCCCCTTGTGTGCATCTCTCCCCCTTGTGTCTTTAGTAGAAAAGACTAGCTATTTTGACCCATGCTTCGCTCGGGTTTTGGTGGTGGTGTTGTTTTGTGTGTGTTGTCTCCTTTTCCCTTTCTTCGTTTGTTCGTCTTCTTTGCTTGGTTCTTTTTATTGCCCTCTTCTTTACCCCACTTTCCAAAATCCCCCAAATTTTTACACCCTCAATTAAAGATAACTGCCTCTAGCCCCTGCAGCAACACAAAAAGCCACCATTATTCAAACAGTGCAACCAGTCTATCCCATAAAACTCAATTTTTCCCATATTCCTCACCATGGCAACCAAACGGTAGCCCCGAGCGACTTGCAACCCTCCTCCCACCATTCCATTTTACCCCCCCAGTGTAAATTTTGGCACCAATTTGACCCCATTTACCGCCCCTTAAACCATTCCCATCACAAAATGAGACAAATAACTAACAAATCAAGCAACGTTTTCGCATTTCAGTTTTATAGATATTGATTTGATAAAAATGGATCGATTAAGCTGCAATGTCTTCAATCATAAGTCAGCTCAATCATGGTTAATCTTGTGATAAGCAATAGTAAATGTGAGGCTCAATACAACTTTTATAACAGGTGTTGGAGTAAAAGCTTTAATGCTTAAATTCTGAGCTACAACCAATCACTGCACCAGATTTCAAGGGCTTTGTCATGAAACGGAAAATAATTGTAAAAAGGGATTAATTTTATTAATGTGTTAAACTCTCTGTAATGAGATAGATTATTAATTGGTCAATTAATTTGTCCATTTACATGATAATTACTCAATCACACATGTAATAAAAGAAGTTCCTGTAAATGATGAAATCCAGTAAAACCTGGAACACAATCAAAGACAGAGTAGAAAATAGTTTCCGGTAAGGATATCAGAACCAGATGAAAATGCCTTGTGACATGCTGTGCTTGAAAAGCAAATGATAATGATGGTTGTTAAGATAATGAGCCAAGAAATTTTAATTAAATTTACAATTGTGGTGAGGAGAAAAACTCATTAAGAATCATTAGATTAATGATGAATCCTAATTGAGAAAGAAAAAGGAAATGCCCTCCCACCCCAATAATTTGCAATGGCTAAGTCGGTCTTTGGATTCTTCACTCAAAGTTCCATGTTACTCTTTACTCTTTACTCTTTTACTTGTTTCAGTCATTTGACTGCGGCCATGCTGGAGCACCACCTTTAGTCGAGCAAATCGACCCCGGGACTTATTCTTTGTAAGCCCAGTACTTATTCTATCGGTCTCTTTTGCCAAACCGCTAAGTGACGGGGACGTAAACACACCAGCATCGGTTGTCAAGCGATGTTGGGGGGACAAACACAGACACACAAACATATACACACACATAGATATATATATATACATATATACAACAGGCTTCTTTCAGTTTCCGTCTACCAAATCCACTCACAAGGCATTGGTCGACCCGAGGCTATAGCAGAAGACACTTGCCCAAGATGCCATGCAGTGGGACTGAACCCGGAACCATGTGGTTGGTAAGCAAGCTACTTACCACACAGCCACTCCTGCACCTGTTAGGTTTATTACTACTATAAACTTCTTGATAGAATCCTAGACAAAGAGATACTCCCCTGTACTAGTCTGTCTAGCATCTACACCATCCTGATGCAGTTACAGCTTTGCCTGACCGGTCACGTCGTTCATATTTCAGACCACTGGCTCTCAAAGAAACTGTTTGTCCAACTTTCCAATCATCTCATTCATCTTATTTTTAACTCATGTTCATTTTCTGATCATAAAATGAAAGAATACTGGAAACAAAGAAAATTAAGGAACAAAAGAGAAAAATTGGAATATTCAAAATTAAGGGGTACTTACACTTGATCATAGATAGTGCAAAACAAAATCTGATGCTTCTCAAACTGTTTGAGCATCCCCAAAAACAAATGTTTTCTGGTGCCTCAAAAATGACTACATTTTTTCTAATTGCTTATGTTTTTTAGATTATCTTCTTTTACACTGAATTATTGCAAATTTTGTTTAAGTGCAAGATGTTGCCTCTTCCTTTTGTTTAACAAGAATTGTTGATACGTTTCACAATACAAGTCCTTTTGTATTCATATAATATTCATTATAGAACCTTATTTAGTACCATTCTCTAATCAAAGTTTGAAAATTTTTTTCTTGTAATACATGGAGAAAATTAATGACGTCAAACAATTGTAAGGAAACAAATCTTGTAAACAGTTACAAAATAATATGGCTACAGGGAAAAACACAAAACATATTCTATGAATCTGGAACAAAAATAGAATTTCAGATACCAAACATTTCCATTCTCAAATTTTCTCATTGTTGTAATGTTTCTTATACATGCTGGTTATCTAAACAGAAGTACGTGAGCTTTATATGGTAAGTGCTTTCAGAAAAGTTTTCCACTAATGTTAACAACAGTCACACAAAATGTTATATACAAGAAGATGCTGGAAAGTTCTTGTCTTTGGGTAAAAGAAAATACAGGAGGATTACTTAATTATGATTTTATTGAACATATCCCCCTCTGATTCACGCACTTATTGCAGCAGTCCTTCAGTTTTTCTAAGCCCTGTAAAAGAACATGGAAAGCTGGGCCTCCAACCAGGCCTTTCATGATACCCTTAAAGCCAGAAACTTACCAGCACCCCCTCATACCAAGAACCTATTCAAATACAGATATACTCTTTTACTCTTTTACTTGTTTCAGTCATTTGACTGTGGCCATGCTGGAGCACCGCCTTTAGTCGAGCAAATCGACCCCAGGACTTATTCTTTGTAAGCCTAGTACTTATTCTATTGATCTCTTTTGCCGTACCACTAAGTTACGGGGACGTAAACACACCAGCATCGGTTGTGAAGCGATGTTGGGGGGACAAACACAGACACACAAACATATATACACACACATACATATACACACACACATACATATCTATATATACATATATATGTATATATACATATATACGACAGGCTTCTTTCAGTTTCTATCTACCAAATCCACTCACAAGGCTTCGGTCGGCCCGAGGCTATAGTAGAAGGCACTTGCCAAAGGTGCCACTCAGTGGGACTAAACCCAGAACCATGTGGTTGGTAAGCAAGCTACTTACCACACAGCCACTCCTACCCTTTTAAGTATATATAACTTTCATCTCCATTATTATTCCTTCTCTTCCCCTCTTTCCTTTACCCTCACACAGACTAACCCTCTCTTTCAACTATACCAAACTTATCCATTTATTTATTTGTTCTTGTGAAACTCATTCACCCTTGTTTTTACTTTTTACTATATTTTTCTTAGATTCTTAATTTCTAAAATAACTCTTTCCCCTTTGCCCCTCTTTATTGTAGTTATTACAATTATTATCACATTATATATGTGAGTTATATTATTAAATTTTATTCAGCTATTATTGGTTTCTTTACGTTCATATAATTTTTCAGCAACAATCAATCTTTTGTACAAAAGATTCCATTAGATTTCAAATGTCATAACCCATGTCCAATTAGCTTTATATGTCTTTTTGATGATTTACCAAATTGTTATCTCAGCACCAATTTTTAAACATTTATAAACCATTGTATTGTTCCAAACGTTCACTTCTGTCTGATGTTTAACTACGTGAAACCCTGTGTAGCAGTTTGTGTAGCTTTTCTGTTTGAATCAACTTAATATTTTACTCTACCTTTGGTATTCAAGTATGCTCACAACATCATAAGCAGGAAGTGTAACCTCTCGAAAGAGCTGTTCTTCACTCCTGCTCCAGAGCGTCGGCTGCGGGGTCATTCCGAAAAGCTCTGTCTGCAACGATTTCATCTCAATCGAAGGAGACGGACTTTCTCTGTCCGGGTTGCAGATCCGTGGAATAAGCTGCCAGACAAGATGGTGAAGATGCCGACGACTGCTCGGTCCAAGGTCTCCCTTGACCTCAAGTGGCCTGAACTCTTTACATGAACACCACCCTGTACGTAACTCCATGTCCCTCTACATGGCCTTGCTTTTTGCTTTTTGAGCCAAAAAATTAATTAACTAACTAACTATTTTCTCCACCTTGAAAATGGCCACTTTTTTATGGGTAGACAGGAATAGTTAGGAATTTCCTGTGATGTACCCAGGGAAAGCAATGGACACATATATGCAGTGTGGGGTAGAATCACAGGAATGTTAACAGAGAAAGCAAACTTAGGAGTGCTGTTAACCATTTACCATTTACCATTTCTGTGGTGTCCCCTCCTTCCCTTGATGTCCCAAGTATGTGCTTATTTTGCTTAATGGTTAATTCAGCACTGCACTTTTTACATTTAAAACTATGTGTATGAATATACAGTATTAAACTTTCACTTTTTATGAAACTGTTTTCCCAGTTAGAAAATGTGAAAAATGCCTCATGTTTTCTCCCATTTCATGGCGCTGACAAAGGAAATAGATTTTCTGAAATGCCCCAGAGAATCCTTAGTTTCTGTTACCAAAATGCTCTAATTAGCAGTAGAGGAGGATGTTCTAAAAGTATAGTTGTTAGAATAAAAAGAAGCTGGAGCAAATTCAGAGAGCTATTAATGCCGTTGGTAACAAAAGGCCTTTTTCCCAAAGCCAAAAGCAGATTGATATTTGTGCATGAACAGCAATATTACATGAAAGTGAGTCATGGGCCTTGAATGTAGAAGACATATAATGATGAGAAGGAAATGAAACTAGCAAGCTATGTTGGATGTGCAATGCCAATGTGCATGTACAAAGTAAAAAATATGTTGAAATTGGACATAAAGAGGAATTAGACAGGGTGTGTAAGGGAGAAGATTACACTGATGTGGTCATGCGATGTGTATAGATGCAGACAGCTACACAAAGAAATGCCATTCACTAAATGTAACTGGAATCTGTGAAAGAGGGAGTTGTTTGTTGTTTTGTTCCTACTCGAGCCATGCATGGCTCATAAGAGCGGGTTTCTTGGTTTTCTTGGTGTATAGGTTCCCCACCTGAACAGGATGCCAGTCAATCACAGGTGAGCTGCAAGATGCAGGAGTAAAGAGTGAGAGAAAGTTGTGGCAAAAGAGTCAGCAGAAGTTTGCTATTACCTTCTGCCAGAGCCGCATGGAGCTTAGGTGTTTCACTCATAAACATACACATTGCCCAGTCTGAGATTTGAACTTTGCGATCCCTCAACTGCGAGTCTGCTGCTCTAACCACTAGGCCATGTGCCTCTACTGAAAGCGGGAGATCCAGGAAGGTGTAAGATGAAGTAGTAAAAGCTAACCTCAGAATACTGAGACTGAATTAATTAGCAATTATGGTTCTCAAGAAGAATTACCTGTCACATCAAAACTGAGGTCCTAAAAACATTATGTTTATGTCTATACATACACCTCTGTCCCTCTGTCATACTCTAACCTCTCACCTGGCCCACAGTCACTTCCCTCAGTTTCATTCCTTCTCCCACTAAACGGTCTTTGTCTTGCAAATTATTTGGTAGCCCTGCTGGTGCTGGTACCACATAAAAAAGTACTTGTGCTGGTGCTATGTGAAAAGCACCCAGTACACTCTGTAAAGTGGTTGACATTGTCCATCTTCAAGTTCTGAGCTCAAATTCCACCAAGATCAACTTTGCCTTTCATCATTTTAGGCTCGATAAATCAAGTACCAGTCAAGTACTGGGGGTTGATGTGATTGACTTATTCCTTCCCCACAAATTTCAGGCCTTGTGCCTATAGTAGAAAGGTCCATTATTATTATTATTATTATTATTATTATTATTATTATTATTATTATTATTATTATCTGTTATGGTTACAGTCATGACACCCCTTGAGAGAATGGACTAGCCGAGCTCGTATAAGTAGCAATGTATTTGACTGAGAGCAAGAGATGAGAAATCACAGGAAGTCAAAAGGTGTCATTTGTGAGTTCGTGGAGTTGCAAGAAATTGTGGAGAAGTTGTTGTAGTTCGTTGAGAGTTGTTTGGGATTGGTCACAGTTGTTGGCAGAGTATTTGGGAATACATCAATTGGAAACAGTTTGTGTCTTCCTCGTTTTGTATTATCGTATATCCCACAGTTTTAGTGTAGGATACAAAAGTGACATACGGTAATCACATTATAAAATTATTATTATTATTATTATTATTATTATTATTATTATTATTATTATTATTATTATCATAATTATCATTATTTTTATTATTATTATAACAGGAGTGGCTGTGTGGTAAGTAGCTTGCTAACCAGCCACATGGTTCCGGGTTCAGTCCCACTGCATGGCATCTTGGGCAAGTGTCTTCTGCTATAGCCCCGGGCCGACCAATGCCTTGTGAGTGGATTTGGTAGACGGAAACTGAAAGAAGCCCGTCGTATATATGTATATATATATATGTGTATGTGTTTGTGTTTGTCCCACTAGCATTGCTTGACAAACGATGCTGGTGTGCTTACGTCCCCGTCACTTAGCGGTTCGGCAAAAAAGAGACCGAGAGAATAAGTACTGGGCTTACAAAGAATAAGTACCGGGGTCGAGTTGCTCGATTAAAGGCGGTGCTCCAGCATGGCCGCAGTCAAATGACTGAAACAAGTAAAAGAGTAAAAGAATTATTATTATTCTTATTATTATTATTATTATTATTATTATTGTTATTATTATTGTGTGAGAGAGCAGTGCATGCCATCAAAGTGACACTGGGGTAAAATATACGAAACCCAGAATACCCATCATGACTACCCAGCTGATAAGGGTACACTAGGCACATGCATCACAACCATATGTGCGCGACATGGTGATCTCATATAAAGATAAACAGCACATGACCTTGCAGGTGGGGCCCAGTTAGAATTTTCTTCTAGTCGAGTAGCCCATCCTGCTCAAAAGGTCCCTGAATAAGGGTTGTTTAAGGATATTGAACGAAACACCCATGTTTCCAGAGGTGAATTATTCAAACCCCAAAGAATCCCTCTCAACACATGGCTATGATGCTCCCCCACTACTTCTGCTCGTGATCAGAGATGCACATATCGTCAGCCACTAAGGGACATGCTCAACTGGTTAAGGTCAACAACTGACAAGCAAATCTGTGGTATTGAGCAGAATATTTGCTGTAGCCCATCTCTTATACCAAGACAAAACAATGTACATGATAACACTTCCAATCAGTTAAGATCAGAAGCCATGAGTGCCACTGCCTGGTACTGCAAATAATAATTATTATTATTATTTTATTATTATTATTATTATTATTATTATTATTATTATTATTATTATTATTATTATCATCATCATCATTATTATTATTATATGAAAACTCACAGCTTATTTTGCTGAGTATAATGGAAAGGTGTCAGCTGTCCACAGCTAGCAGACTAAGGTGACATTTGTTTACTGGTCATGCTTCATGAACCCTGTGAAGAATTCTTGCAGTTCCAAGCAATGTTGATTTTTGTATGTGTTCTACTTTCACTGATCTTTTTCAGCCATGTTGGTAGTTTAGTGCACCATTTACTATTGGTATCATGTTTACTCTCTTCCTTGACAACAGCCTTCTTATTTCCCATTTCAAATTGTCATTTTCTTTCTCTTTCTCTTTTACTTGTTTCAGTCATTTGACTGCGGCCATGCTGGAGCACCGCCTTTAATCGAGCAACTCGACCGCGGAACTTATTCTTTTGTAAGCCCAGTACTTATTCTATCGGTCTCTTTTGCCGAACCGCTAAGTGATGGGGACATAAACACACCAGCATCGGTTGTCAAGCAATGCTAGGGGACAAACACAGACACACAAACACACGCATATATATATACATATATACGACGGGCTTCTTTCAGTTTCCGTCTACCAAATCCACTCACAAGGCTTTGGTCGGCCCGAGGCTATAGTAGAAGACACTTACCCAAGGTGCCTCGCAGTGGGACTGAACCATGTGGTTGGTAGACAAACTACTTACCACACAGCCACTCCTGCGCCTATAGTTGTCATAGTTGTTTATTTTTTCTTCTTTCACATCAATCCTATTGTCACCAGGGCATGCTATGTCGATTATCATACATGTTCTTTATTATTAACGTTGTTGTTATTATTATTATTATTGTTGTTGTTGTTGTTGTTGTTATTGTTATTATTAGGCGGTGAACTGTCAGAGTTGTTATCACACTGGGCAAAATGCTTTGAGGTATTTTGTCTGTTTTCTTGTTCTGAGTTCAAATGCTAATTTGCCTTTCATCCTTTTTGAGGTCGATAAATTAAGTACCAGTTATGTATTGGGGTCGATGTAATCAACTAGTCCCCTCCCCAAAAATTTCGGGCCTTGCGCCTATAGTAGAAAGGACTTTTATTATTATCATTATTATTATCATTATTAAGGTAGCAAGCTGGCAGAATCGTTCACACACTGGGCAGAATTCATAGCGGCATTTCATCCGTCTTCAAGTTCTGAGTTCAAATTCCGCCTAGGTCAACTTTGCCTTTCATCCCTTCGAGGTTGATAAAATAATTACCAGTTGACCACTGAGGTTGATGCAATCAGCTTCCCTTACTTCTATGAAACTGCTAGCTTTATGCCAGACCTCGAAACCATTATTTTTTTTTGTCATTCCTCTGTGTATAAGTAACAATACTTAATACCTATTTCATATACCATGTATGATAACAGAGCTTGGTGCTTAATGAGATGCCACTCCTTGTCATTCAGATTTACATACACCTCATGTAAATTTATACGTTTGTATCATTTATCACACATAAGCATTTATATGTAATGTGGTTCAAAGCAGAATGGTGCCATCACCAAAACCAATAGATGGAAGACGAGACTGGCCTTGGAAGAATTCTGTACCTAAAATTCAAATATATATTGCTAAACAGTGCTTAGGATTTTGTGCAAATCAATATATAATAATAGAATTTGTCTTCAAATTGTATGCTCTGATACTTTAATGATAATCTACCAAATTTAGCCAACTTTGGTTACAATGAAGAATATACTAAACTGATAAATGAAATATCATTAATCAGATTTAATTACAGTTTTGGCCCGAAGATATTATGTTAACTAGAATTCATTATGGCAATCAATATATTTATCTGCTTATATGCAATTAATAGATGCAAATATCTTTGTTATACATGTATAATGATATCAAATCTTAATTATTATTCCTAATCTGTTATCAGCCTCATTTGCGATTTTCCTAGGAAGATTAATTTTAAGATATCTAATATATGAGTGGATAATATTTTTTATGGTTTACACACACACACACACAAACACTCTCTCTTACACACACACACACAAACACACACACAGATATATAGTTATATATGTATATGCATATGTATGTATATGTATGTATCTGTATGTATGTATATGTGTATATCTATCAATCTACCTACATAACTACCTACCTACCTACGCATCTATCTGTTTATCTATCTATCTATTTATCTATCTACCTATCAATCTCTCTTTTTCTCATATATAATATATATATATATATGTGTGTGTGTGTGTGCGTATCTATCTATCTCCCTATCTATCTATGTATCTATCTATCTATCCATTTATCCATCCATCTATCTATCTATCTATCTATCTATCTATCCATCTATCCATCTATTTATTTATTTATCTATCTATCAAACTCTCTCTCTCTCATATATATAAATATGTATGTATGTGTATATTTATATATATATATATACATATATTATATTATATTAAATTAGAGATAAAACCACTATTAGGCAAATCAAACAGTGAAAATCATAAGCCAATACATAAAATTAATTTAAAAATATAAAAGTAAAAATAAAAAATTATTTAAATAATTAAACTTATAAATTTTATATATATATATACAAATATATATATACATGTATGTATATTTTTATATTTATATATTATTTTATTAATTAATTAATTAATTTATTTATTATTTTTTTTTAAATATCAAAAGTATTAAAAGTTTAATAAAAGATAAAGAGTAAAACACTACGATCGTTTCATGGCTGTACCAATTCGAATAGCAATAATTTAAATTCAATTAATAATTCGAGTTATGGTTACAGTCAATCTTCAGGTTAATTGAAATATTTTATAAATAAACAGAAATATTTAAACAATATTTTTAAGATATAAATAATATAATAATTTTACTTATAATAAACTCTATTATCAAACTAGAAACTTAAAACTTAACAATTATTATTATATCAAAATCGATTATAATGTGAAATATTAATTTTAATTTATAAGGTAAGAAACCCACCAATAATCTAATATCGGTAATAGTCTATATCTAATTACATAAATATTTAAAAAAAAAAAAATGACTCTTATATATAAATTATCATTGAAAATATATAAATGTATATAAATATTATAATTAAGATCTAAAATAATCTCTATAAATAAATGTATATGCACATATAATAAAGACCTAAGAAATTAATTTTTCATATTTAAAGATGAAATAGCTAATTTCAAAAATACAAACAAACAAACTTAAACGAACTTTCAGAAATCTTATTTAAAATACTTATAGAAATAATCAATTCGTAGTTATATAATATCGAATAAATACAATAAATACTATAAATATAATTATCAATGGGAATAACTAGCGAATATCAATTTAAAAAGACAATAACTAAGTTATGCTATTAAGTTAGACAAAATGGGACAAGAACACAAAACATTCGGACAACTAGGTGATACAAAAAGGGATAACAAAACATCCAGATAGATGATACAAAGAAAACAATGACGGATCATTCGAAGTTTTCTATCTTCAGTCAAGAACCAGATTATCCTTGCAATTTCGACTGCTTATTCTTGAGATTTCTCCAATCTGGCCAGCCCCAAGGAAAAAGTAAGTTAAGAGCATTAGATTCCTTGGAAGAAAGAATCGAACGCATACAAAAACAAGGATGGAAAAAACGATATATATATAGATAGATACACACTCATAGATATATATATATATATATATATTAATATACACACACACATATCATATACATATATATATATTTAATATATATATATATATATATATATATATATATATATATATATATATATATATATATATATTATATATATATACATATATATATACACCACACACACACAAAACACATACAAATGCATACAAAAACAAGGATGGAAAAAACGATACATATATATAGATAGATACACACTCATATATATATATATATATTAATATACACACACACATATCATATGCATATATATATATATACACACACACACACACACACACACACACACATATATATATATATATATATACTATATATATATGAGCAATTTATGCCGACATGTACCTAAGCTGATTGCCAACAAGCTGTCAATGAATCTAGCAACAACACTGGCAATAAAATAATATTCCACAGTTTGGTGGAGAATATTTACAACAACGTAATACTCGCCTTATTATCGCGAATTAATGCTAGTTTATGTGCTCTTTCAATGACTGCAAAACACCGCCTTGGTGATACACAAGCATTTGATAAAAGGCAAAACAATAAAAAGAGTGTTAACATGGGTTTTGAAAATGGTAAAAAGGATAATCACTCTGCTGGGAACTATCAGTTATGTCATGTTGCTTAGATAAATCAACTCCCAACCAACAAAGAATGTAAAATATAATCTAAAAAATGCTTGGGAAAAGTAAATAGGGAAAAGCTTGTGAAGGCACATGGCTCAGTGGTTAGAGTGTTAGGCTCACAATCATGAGGTAATGAGTTCGATTCCCAGAGTGGACTGTGTTGTGTTCTTGAGTAAGACATGTTATTTTACATTGCTCCAGTTCACTCATCTGTAGAAATGAGTTGTGACATCTCTAGTGCCAAGCTGTATCGCCCCTTTGCCTTTCCCATGGATAACATCGGTGGCATGGAGAGAGAAGAGAGGCTGGTATGCATGGATGACTGCTGGTTTTCCATAAACATCCTTGCCCGGACCTATGCCTCAAACAGGAACTTTCTAGGTGCAGCTCCATGGTTATTCATGACTGAAGGGGTTCTTCACCCTTTTTAAACTGTAATCAGACTACTTATTCTCAGATAGGAGCAGAAAACAATCAGCAAGAATCTCCATAATCAGAAAAGAGTAGTTGAGAATAAAATGGGTGACCCTACCAATGCTGGTGCCATGTAAAAAGCACACATTATGCTCTGTAAAGTGGTTGTCATTAGGAAGGGCATCCAGCCATAGAAACCATGATAAAGAAGGTAACAGAGCCTCATGTAGTTCTCTGATCTTGTCAGCTCCTGTAAAACCGTCCAAACCATGCCAGCATGGAATAGGAACTTTAAATGATGATGATGATGATGATGATGATGATGATGGTGATTGTGATGGTGATGATGATGATGATGATGATGATGATGATTGTTAAATATTGAAGAACTACAAACCTATGTAGTAATATTACTATCGGTGACCTTCAGCTCAAATATCTGATGGAAAATGTTCACATACAAAAGAATGGATACTCTTTTACTCTTTTACTTGTTTCAGTCATTTGACTGAGGCCATGCTGGAGCACCACCTTTAGTTGAGCAAATCGACCCCAGGACTTATTCTTTGTAAGCCCAGTACTTATTCTATTGGCCTCTTTTGTCGAACCGCTAAATTACAGGGATGTAAACGCACCAGCATCGACTGTCAAGCAATATTGCAGGGACAAACATGACACACAAACATATACACACACATACATATATATATATATATATACATATATATGATGGGCTTCTTTCAGTTTCCCTCTACCAAATCCACTCGCAAGGCTTTGGTTGGCCCGAGGCTATAGTAGAAGACACTTGCCCAGGGTGCCATGCAGTGGGACTTAACCCGGAACCATGTGGTTCGTAAGCAAGCTACTTACCACACAGCTGAAAATATCTTATGATCATCCTCAGAACTGTCATGCTATAAACTGAAACCCTACAATGTGTTTGCTATATCAGAATTCATGTCAACATTTGGGCTGCTCACTGGGGATGCTAAATAAGATCCAGGCTATTGATGCTGAAACACAAAAACTATTGAGTCAAGCTAGAAATATCCATGAATTTCCTCAGTGACTGCGATGTAAACTTAAGATAAAAACTTGTTGGTAGAGGCTTAACTTTGATTCAAACAGCCTTCAAAAGCCCCTTCATTAGCATCTACAAACCACCAAATATCAAAGTCCCATCATGGATCAAATATGCATAAATGACGATGGCAACATCTTGAGAATTGGAATGGAGCTTTTTGCAACATATTCCCGGACTGACGATCTAGGACATACACCCAGAGAAGTTGCACAACTGTACTGCAACAGGTTACTGAAGGAAAGGTTGAATACATACCGGCGAAAATGTCCCATATGGCTATATTTCCAGGTTTCAAAGTGACAGTAAAATTGACAACCAATGTAGTCTATCCTGAAATAATAGCCATGATATTGGCTTTCACTTTGAGAGATATTCTTTTGCAATCCAGAAACAGGAAATAGCTACAAAATATCTTATGCATGAAAGAGATTGAGATGCAGATAAACCACATGAAAATGAAAACCAATACAGGCTTTGTGGAATTAGTAATGAGATTGTTATCCACATCTTAAGTAGCTCCTTGAAAACGTCCTCGTAGTATTATCTGCTTAGGAAACATGTTATGGTTAGAACACAACATAATGGAATCTGCAGAAAGGATAATCCTAAGAAGCTGCAATGATGTGAGAACATAACCACACATAATTTGAAAGAAGGCTGTTGGAATGTCCTTGTCAAGACTTGAGTAAAATGCAAGCACGACATAGCAGACGTAGTTATATGAAAGAGAGTAAAGAAATTATGCAGAGTGGTTGAAATCTGTTGTGCAACAGATGTCAACATGATGTTAAAGATTATTGAAAAAGAAAACATTCATACTGAATTGATGAGAAATTTGTAATTATTCCATCCAAACTAAATTTTAGATCTCTACCAGTACTTGTCAGAACACTAGGCTACATGACTAACATCTTCAGTACCATATTTGGGAAGCTCAGCTTCAGAAAACTAGATAAACACATGCCAAATTAAAAAATTACAATGACAAGCTGTCAAAGAAGCCGTCAAAATATGTAAAATATTCATGAATTCATGATACTTTGGTTTATCTCTTGATAATGTCAATAGAGTAAAGAAGGTTTATGAGGTGTCGTACAAGCCTTATTGGACCTGAAATTCTGCATAGGCATTGCTGACCTCTGCTCGATATGTGCTGTTTTTTTTCTTCCCCTATATCCAAGAGTGCACAATGTTCCTGAAGGTCAGCAATGGTCTTCCTCAGTCACGAATGGACAGCCATCATGAGAGTTAAGAAATGGAGTGGATAAGATCTGGGGTACATATATTTCATAGTGAGCAGAACCCTGGCAGTGGTAAATGTCCAAGCGAGGTGTATATCACAGGCTACTCTTCAGGACAAGAGTGTCTTGATTAAATGAAGTTTATATTGTTGTAAGAAGGTATGTAAGGAATTTCCTGCACTGTTACCACATTCTCCATTGCTCAGGATGTGGTTGGATGGCCACTTCTTCTTGCATCATTCACAGAGCCCATGGTCATCTGTTTTGCATGACAACTTTTTATTGTGTCCAGACAAAGTGTTGCATGCTTACCTTTCCATGCACGCCACCATCTCTGAAACAAAACAATGGAATTCCACACTTCACTGCAGTCAAGCGACCAGCCATCTGGAAAATAAGAAGTAAAAAATAAGACAATAAGAAAATAAGAAATCCCCATTAGTGTTGTTTGTTTAAAAGATGTTTTCATGATTTCATTGATACTATATATATATATATATATATATATATCTTTTCTGCTCTAGGTACAAGGGCTGAAATTTGGGGGAGGAGCCCAGTCAATTAGATCGAACCCAGTACGCAACTGGTACTTAATCTATCGACCCCCGAAACGATGAAAGGCAAAGTGAACCTCAGCAGAATTTGAACTCAGAATGTAAAGACAGACGATATATATATATATATATATATATATATCATGATAGATCACTAGTCACTACACATTCTTTATTTTCTTTCCTTGTTTCTTTCTGTGGAAGAGCGTATGCTCGAAACGCTAAGGACTTTTACACTTCCTGAACGTTATACTAATACATCTGTTTGTTGCTTACACCACCTGTCTTCGTCTTTTGTTTTTTTTGGGAATTCTCCCTATATATATATATATAGGTGTGTGTGTTGGTGCAAACAGGAAAAATAGGATCCAAAATATGAGTAATTATATATTTTTATTAATATTTAGCAGAAGTAACAAAGTTCGATAAGTGCCAACACATTAAACTCTCATGCCTTGAGTGACTCTGTTATTTCTGCTAAATATTAATTAATATGTGTGTGTGTGCTTATGCCTATGTGTGTGTGTGCGTCTGTGTGTGCCTGCATGTGTAAAATACACTCACACACATATATAAATCAGAGAAGATAAGCTTTGTATGTGGTAGATACATGCACCCACAGACATACACATACGTACAAAGACATGCACACACTCACACACATACACACACATACACACACATACACACATATACACACACGCACATACACACACATTCACATACACATATACATGCATGCACATGTCTAGAAGATACAAATCGAAGACAAATGAAAAACTTTGCATTTTTCCCCATTCAGAAAGTCTGATGAAGTGTTTATATATTTATAACATTTTTCTTGTAAGTTAATAGTTAATGCATTCAACCTACAATGGTGACCATGTCTTTTTTTATTTTTCCTCTGAAGCACTTATTTCATATCTTTTAGTTTGTCTGCATTTTGTTTAAGAATTTTAATACTTAAGAAATATATACATTTGGTAATAGAGACATACTTTTAGACTTATGGCTTTAATGCAGAACTAAGAAAAATGTCTTTTAACATAACACGATATTGACTTATAATATATGAATGCACTTAGGAATAAACATAGAAAATTCTCCCATTTAAAAGAAAAAGAAAACTATAGCTGACAGCTGTAAGTTAATGA
>NC_043019.1:31111342-31131342 GCF_006345805.1 Octopus sinensis | reverse complement strand
CTTAATCAATATTGAGGCATCACTGACTGTATTACACTGGTGTGGGGAGAGTTTGTAGTCAAATACTGAGCCCAGCTTTTTGAATGGTAGTTTGTTGCACACATCAATAACTATATATATATATATACACACACACAGTGATATGTATATATGTATATATACATGCATACAAACACATATTTTGGAACTGAAGTAAGGAGGACCTTGCAAATTTTCTTAAATTAATAAATATCATTCATGTTTCAATCCAGTTCACTATGGAAATGAGTGAAAAGGAACTCCCCTTTCTGGTCATCCCTATAATTAAAGAAAATGAGACAGTTACAACTGATCGCTGCTACAAGAACACAGACACACACCAATATTTAGATTTTAGATCTTGCCACCTTTCCCATACAAAAAGGAACATACCATTTAATATGGCAAGGTGCATATGCTCAATAGTCACAGATACTGTTAGATGAGAGAAATAACTGGCAGAACTTAATATATTCCTTAAGAAATAAAAATATCCCAACAAAAATATTCCAACATTCCATAACAATGCTAAAAGAAATCCCGATTTCTACCTTATAATAAAACACTCAGGCTAGGTGTGAAAATAAAAATACAAATACAAATATTCCATTTGTAGTAACCCACAGTCCTAGAAACCACAACATCCTGCACTCAGTCAAATGATACCTTCCAAATCTACATCAATCCCCAAATCTCCAAAGAATAATTAAAAATCACAAATTATCAGCAGTTGAAGACAACCACCTAACTTCAAGAGACTCCTAACAAAAGTGAAATTCACATTTGAACAAAAGAAATGATGCAAGTAACCAGCTGTGGAGACCCCCATTGTGGGGCATGTGAATTGATTGAGCAAGGGACAACCGAAAGATTCGAGAATGGGAAGGAATTAAAAGTGAATGCATGCATGAATTGCAAAACAAAAACCTCATCTACTGAGTCACATGCCCAGAATGTAATGGAAACTACATTGGGGAGACAGGAAGGAAACTGACTAGCTGTGTGAATATACATAAACAACAAATTTGGGATTCATGTCTTCAGAATGTCGCATGAAGTGAACTCATAGATATCTATACAAATGGAAAATTTAAAATATTACCATTTTACAAAATAGCCAGTGAAAACATACAATTATGATAGACAAAAGAAAGATAATTTATAAGAATTTTAAATCTGAAATTAAAGCCCAAACAGCCTACATTCCATATAATAGACAATAGTAAAACCATAAGTTTGAAAATAATACTACCACTATCACAAAAGTAACAACATCCTCTTAAAGAGCATGTGTGTTTGAAAAAAGTTTAACAAAAGTACTCACACACTAGAAAAAAAAATTCTTCTAAAGAATCCTCATAAGAGATTTCATAACATTTTTTCTTTTTAATTATTTTAAAAAAAATCACCTTTACACTTCAAAATCTATATTAAGTATTCCTCTTAGACTTTCAAATATATATATATATATATATATATATATATATATATATATATATGTATGTATGTATGTATGTATGTATGTATGTATGTATGTATGTATGTATATATATATATATATATAATATATATATATGCATCCATATATACATACATTTACATTCATATACATAAATTGATATTTAATATAAACATACTATACACATGCATATATATATATATATATATATATACACACACATAAATATACATATACTCATATGTATGCACATATATATTAATCTACCAACATATATACATTTACACAAATACATACATACATACATACATACATATATATATATATATATATATATATATTATATATATATATATATATATATATATTATATATATACGTATGTATGTATGTATGTATGTATGTATATTTATATATACATACATTCATACATGTGTGTAGGTCTGCACGTGTCTGTTTTGTACATGTATGTTTTAGTGGGAGAAAGAACAATGTTTATCCATCATTTATCGATTGTTCAAACAAGCATTGCAACATAAACACCATAAACATCCCAATGAGCATCGAAACAGTGCATAACCTTGCTTAACACAACTGTTCATTCATGGCTAAAATGTATTTCCCTTTAATCTTCCTCCACTACCCAACACGGCTTAAAGCAGATCATAGACTTTCCATAAGAAAGCTTCTGCAGTTAACAGTTCCCTAACGTGACATTCAACAGCCTGCTTGTCATAAACCACAACTTCAAAGTATTTGCTTTTACTCTGCTGTAATATAACCATCATATGTTGATGTCTTTCTGTCTTCCTGCTTTGCACATTCTAGTTGGCTCAGAGCTCTTGTTGTTTGTATATCGATGCTGGTGTTTCATTGATATTTTCCGAAACAGAATTTGTTGAATGAATGAATGAATGAATGAACTGATTGAACATACAAAGCTGATGTGGGTAGTAGATGGACATCAGACTACTAACCCTGTAGTTTATTATTGCTGCTACTGTTACTACTACTACTACTGCTGCTACTACTATTATACTACTATAGCTGCTGCTGCTGTTGCTACATCTCCTACTACTGCAGCTACTACCACCACTATTTCTACGACTACTGCTATTACTAATAATCCTTTCTAGTATAGGCACAAGGCCTGAAATTCAGGGGAGGGGGATGAGTCAATTACATCGACTCCAGTACATAACTGGTACTTAATTCATCAACCCTGAAAGGATGCAAGGTAAAGTTGACCTCAGTGGAATTTGAACTCAGAACATAGTAACAGGCGAAATACTGCTAAGCATTCTGTCCACCATGCTAACAATTCTGCCAGCTCACCACCTCACTTTCCTTTTTAATGATGATTTTAAATTTTGGCACAAAGCTAGTAATTTTGGGGGAGGGGGTAAGTCAGTTACATCAACCCCAGTGACTAACTGGTACTTATTTCATCAACTATATATAGGGAGAGTTTACGAAAAAAACAAAAGACAAAGACCGGCGGCGTACAAAGCAAACAGATGTTTAAGTATAACTCTCAGGAGAGAAAAAGTCTTTTAAGTTTCAAGCCTACGCTCTTCTACAGAAAGGGGCACAGAAAAAACAAGGAGAGAAAAAATGTGTGTAGTGGCTAACGATATATATATATATATTTATATATATATTTATAACAAAAGGAAAAATTGTGAGATTGTTGATAACAGGGTTAAAAATTGTCTTACTGCTAATGCAAATGAGGATGTAGTATTCTCTAATAAAATCTCAGATTCTTTTTATATAAAATCAGCTAAAAGATTTAAAGATGAAAATAAAAGTAAAATAAATGCTAACTTTAAAATGGATCAAAATCAGAGTAAAACTTACTCCTTTGAAAAATGGGTATAAACATCAAAATTATGATCTTAACTCGAAGTATACTTTATGGTTAATCGTTCCATGTGGTTACAGGTCAATTACAATTTTTCCAAATTGTTTTTAATATGGTAATTTAAAAAATATTTTCCAAGAAACCACAAATATTACATTTTTAATTGACATGAGATTATATCGGGTTAATGTCTCAGCCATGATATTGCACAAATTATAGCAGCACATGATGTTAAAATAATATCTAAATTTCAAAAATGTGATTACAATCAGAATGGCATAATAAATTCAAAACATAATGACATCAAACGGAATAAAGAAACCCAAATAGAAGGGAACGCTAAGAAATTAAATGTCGTGGAAAGGGAAACAACTCAATTTAACATTAATAATAACATAAAATCAAATAAAAATTCAGCTAGGAAAAGAAGAAAAATAATGGTATCATAAGGAGCAAATAGTAATAAAGAACTTGGTGGGAATGAATTTAATTCTACAATGAATGATCAAATTGAAACTAAATCTGAGGGAAATATAAAAGGCTGTCTTTGCAATTGTTTTTAATGGTAATCCTGTTATGTGGGAATCCTGTTATGATAAGGTGGCGAGCTGGCAGAATCGTTAGCACGCTGGGCGAAATGCTTAGCAGTATTTCATCTGTCGCTACGTTCTGAGTTCAAATTCCGCCAAGGTCGACTTTGCCTTTCATCCTTTCGGGGTCGATTAAATAAGAACCAGTTATGCACTGGGGTCGATATAATCGACTTCATCCATTTGTCTGTCCTTGTTTGTCCTCCCTGTGTTTAGCCCCTTGTGGGTAGTAAAGAAATAGGTATTTGGTCTGTCGCTACGTTCTGAGTTCAAATTCCGCCAAGGTTGATTTTGCCTTTCATCCTTTTGGGGTCGATTAAATAAGTACCAGTTATGCACTGGGGTCGATATGATCGACTTCATCCATTTGTCTGTCCTTGTTTATCCTCTCTGTATTTAGCCCCTTGTGGGTAGTAAAGAAATATGTATTTCGCCTGTCGTTACGTTCTTAGTTGAAATTCCGCCAAGGTCGACTTTGCCTTTCATCCTTTCGGGGTCGATTAAATAAGTACCAGTTATGCACTGGGGTCGATATAATTGACTTAATCTGTTTGTCTGCCCTTGTTTGTCCTCTCTGTGTTTAGCCCCTTGGGGGTAGTAAAGAAATAGGTAATCCTGTTATGTGGGAAATAAGTTTAAAACTGAAAAGGTAATATGTAAATGTATAGTGATATCTGAGGGTAAGAAATTCTTATACATTGGTGGGACATCATTAATTTTCAAGAGGAGATGGGCAAATCATTTGAGTTATTTAAAGACAAAAATAAAAGTTTCCAAACGAGTTTTAGAAAATTAATCTGGTCCTTTAAGGACAGTAACAAGGACTATATGATTAAATAGAAATTAATTTGCAGTGCAAAACCATGCAGACATGGAATCAATAGATGTGACCTATGTTTAGAAGAATTTTACAGGATTTTCACATCCAAGGGTAATATAATAAATTCTAGACAGGAGCAAGCATTGAAATGCTTGCACATGAGGAAATTCACGTTTGTGAAGTATAAATGAACAATTATCATTTAAATTATGCAGGTGTAAGAGTGGCTGTGTGGTAAGTAGCTTGCTTACCAACCACATGGTTCTGAGTTCAGTCCCACTGCATGACACCTTGGCTAAATGTCTTCTACTATATCCTCAGGCTAACCAAAGCTTTGCGAGTGGATTTGATAGACGGAAACTGAAAGAAGCCCGTCTTATACATATGTGTGTGTATGCTTTTCTATGTGTTTGTCCCCCCCAACATCGCTTGACAACCGATGCTGGTGTGTTTACGTCCCCATAACTTAGCGGTTTGGCAAAAGAGACTGATAGAATAAGTACTAGGCTTACAAAGAATAAGTCCTGGGTTCGATTTGCTCAACTAAAGGTGGTGCTCCAGCATGGCCACAGTCAAATGACTAAAACAAGTAAAAGAATAAAAGAGTAAAAGAGTAAGTTTCTGAAACAATGGACTGAAAATGATTATCCAATAAGAACTTGAAATTGAGATTGTTCGTGTCTGACTTAATGGACAGTTCTGAATTGTGCAACGCAGAGTTTATAAAAGAAAATCATTAAATGGCCATATCGAGGGATATCAAATTAAGACTCTGAAGAAACTGCACTGTTTTATAGAAGGGTTGCAATTGCAACATGTGTTTGTCTTAAAAGTCGATATATAATTATTGAATTAAAGATAATGCTATTGCTACTTCAGAGCAATCCTTATTTTTAATATTGCCATTACATATATATATATATATATATATATATGTATATATATATATGCAATTTCGATTCCCAGACCGGGCGTTGTGAGTGTATATTGAGCGAAAACACCTAAAGCTCCATGAGGTTCCGGCAGGGGGTGGTGGCGATCCCTGCTGTACTCCTTCGCCACAACTTTTTCTCACGCTTTCTTCTGTTGGCCTGCTCCCTTAGCCAGTGGGGTAGCTAAAACAATGCGAAGCGCATTGTGACCAGCGATGTGTAGCAACATCTGATAACCTAGTCGGTCATGGTGATCACAGTGATATATATATATATTGTGGGTAAGGCCAAAACAATGCAAAGACAATGGGGTCATAACCCCGAAATTTTGAATAAAAAGTAAGTCTACATTAATTCACATATTTGTTTTCTTGTGATTTGCCTTGCATTTACTTCTCATTGTTTTGGCCTTACCCACGATCCTTTATACAATACTCTCTACACAATGCTTCATAGTAAATATTCCATATATATATATAGAGAGAGAGACCCAGCATGACCTGGGATGAGGTGTTGAACATTCGAACATTAGGCCTCACCGAGGCAATGACTAGTGACCGGGAGCTTTGGAAATATGCTGTGCTTGAGAAGACCCGGCAAGCCAAGTGAGACCATAATCTCGTAGCCTATGTCAGGGATTTAACCAGCCCACTTAAGCATACCTTTCCTTCATTGGACACTAAACTCTGCTTGCAAAGACCTGTTGAGTCAAGTGAAATTGAAACCAAATTTGATGACTGGCATCCGAGCTACTGGAACGCTCAGAGCACCATCCAAGTGTGATCGTTGCCAGAGCAGCAAACTGGCTTCAATGCTGGTGGCATGTAAAGATCACCATTCGAGCGTGATCATTACCAGCATCGCCTTACTGACACTTGTGCCAGTGGCACGTGAAAAGACATTCGAGTGAGGTTGTTGCCAGTACCACTGGACTGGCTCCTGTGCCAGTGGCACACAAAAAACAGCATTTGAGCGTCACTGTTGCCAGTACTGCCTAACTGGCCTTCATGCCTGGGAGCTTGTAAAAGCACCCACTATACTCTTGGAATGGTTGGCATTAGGAAGGGCATCCAGCTGTAGAAAATCTGCCAGATCAGATTGAGCCTGGTGCAACCATCTGGTTCACCAGTTTTCAGTCAAATCGTCCAACCCATGCTAGCATGGAAAGCAGTCGTTAAACAATGATGATGATGATGATGATATATATACATATATATGTATGTATAAAATATGGGGGTTTAATTCACAGGTGATCTAACTGATTAGGTACGCTAGCTTAAGTGCTGTAACAGATTACTAGTGTTCCAAGGTTATAGCTGAGATAGTAGTTATGGAGCCATTGCAGAGTTCAGATATAGTTGATATATAATTGTTTAAAGAGGATAACAATCATTAAGGCATGGCAAGACTTGAGATCTTTGCCTTTCCTTATAGTTTGTTGGCCTATATGTGTGTGTGTGTGCGTGACAACTGGTGTTGGTGTGTTTACGTTCCCGTAGCCTGGCACTTCAGCAATAAGTAACTGGCTTAAAAAAGCATGTCCCAGGGTAGATTTGTTCAACTACAATTTCTCAAGGACTTTGCCCCAGCATGGCCACAGTCCAATGACCAAAACAAATAAAAGATTCCTAAGCATTAAAACAATGAAAGAAGGAGCAAGCCAAGAAGGTAAAACAATGTGAATACAAAAGATAAGTGGAGTGAATGCTTAGATGTTGATATATTAGGATAACGAACCACACTGTGGTTGGGTTCATGAATTTGGTA
The DNA here is from genome assembly GCF_006345805.1 of Octopus sinensis. Classification (NCBI taxonomy): domain Eukaryota; kingdom Metazoa; phylum Mollusca; class Cephalopoda; order Octopoda; family Octopodidae; genus Octopus; species Octopus sinensis. The sequence goes on along the minus strand of NC_043019.1, from coordinate 31,123,892 downwards.
AATAAATAATTACCAGTTGATAATGTTATCTCATGTTGTTATGGAACAAAATAAATGTCAGATTAACCTCAAAATGTTATCTTGCTCATTTAAGTGTGTGTATTATTTCAATGCTCTATATCAGGGCTACTAAAAGTAGTGGTCCGTGGACTGGTGCCGGTCCGTGAACTGTCAGCTACCGGTAAATGGTGAGTTTCCAGAAAAGAAAGAAACATTATAAAATGCTTATAAAATGCTTAAGTAATATTGTATTATATACTCTTTTACTTGTTTCAGTCATGTGACTGTGGCCATGCTGGAACACCGCCTTTAGTCGAACAAATCGACCCCAGTGCTTATTCTTTGTAAGCCTAGTACTAATTCTATCAGTCTTTTTTGCCGAACTACTAAGTTACGGGGATGTAAACACATCAGCATCGGTTGTCAAGCGATGTTGGGGAGACAAACACAGACACATAAACATATACACACACATATATATATATATATATATATCCATATATATGATGGGCTTCTGTTCAGTTTCCATCTATCAAATCCACTCACAAGGCTTTGGTTGGCCCAAGGTTATAGTAGAAGACACTTGCCCAAGGTACCACACATTGGGACTGAACCCGGAAGTGTGTGGTTCGAAAGCAAGCTACTTACCACACAAAATAAATTTATAAGATTTAAAAAATTGTCAACTTTTATTATATTCATTATATATATTAATAATAAATCTCGAAGCGAGGTATAAACAGTAACTGCTCTGTAATATAAGCGGGACCAGCCATCTGAATGTGGCTAGGGACAGGGCGGGGTGGTGGGGGTGTTACTGATGCATTTAGCCCCAGGCGACTATAGACGTCACCAGGAGAGCCGACACCATCACGGTGTCCTTGCTAGCCTGCAAAGGGAGATCAGCCTCCCCGAAGATACGAATGCTACACACGGACCGGTTTCGAGGTATTGCCTCTCGTCAGCGCATGGCAAACACCGTTCTTCGTTGAGGGACTTCCTCTACAGGCTAGAAATATATAGATTTTCACTGTAAACACAGTCACTGGCGGCGAAAATCTGTTCGATAACAATAATAAATCTCTAAGCGAGGTATAAACAGTAACTGCTCTGTAATATAAGCGGGACCAGCCATCTGAATGTGGCTAGGGACAGGGCGGGGTGGTGGGGTGTTACTGATGCATTTAGCCCCAGGCGACTATAGACGTCACCAGGAGAGCCGACACCATCACGGTGTAGCATTCGTATCTTCGGGGAGGCTGATCTCCCTTTGCAGGCTAGCAAGGACACCGTGATGGTGTCGGCTCTCCTGGTGATCTCTATAGTCGCCTGGGGCTAAATGCATCAGTAACACCCCCACCATCCCGCCCTGTCCCTAGCCACATTCAGATGGCTGGTCCCGCTTATATTATATATATTGTTTCCGGTATAAATTAATATTATTAAGAAATATTACCGGTCCCTGGCACATTGGAAAAAAAAAACTGCTGGTACTCCACATCAGATAGTTTGAGAAGCACTGGTCTACATGATGTCAGACGAAATCAATCTTTATTAAAATTTGTTGTAGATGAGACGAATAAAATATGGAGACTGATCGCTTCTATATTTGTTTTAAAATTCAATATTATGTGCAGGTGTGGCTATGTGGCAAAAAAGCTTGCTTCCCAACCACATGGTTTCAGGTTCAATCTCACTGCACTGCATCTTGGGCAAGTATTTTCTACTAAGGTCTTGATCCAACCAAAGCCTTGTGAGAGGCTTTAGTAAATAGAAACTGAAAGAAGTTTATCATATATATATATATATATATATATATACATATATATATATATATATATGTATATATATATATATATATATATTGTATGTATATTTCTGCCTACCAAATCCACTCACAAGGCTTTTGGTCAGCCTGAACTATGGTAGAAGATACTTGCCCAAGGTGCCACACAGTGAGACAGAACCTGGAACCATGTGGCTGGGAAGCAAGCCTCTTACTATATAGCCATGCCTGCACCATATATATATATATATATATATATATATTATATATATATATATATATATGGCACAGTCAATTCCACAGTGATCGTAAGGTATATGGCAAATGAAAGACAGAAGATGGAATATACGAGAATTGTTTCAACACATCTAGCATTGTTTCCTTTTGTTGAGTGTTGCACCCAAGAGGAATCGATGCTAGATGTGTCAAAACAATTGTCATGATTAATAATAAATTCTCGTATATTCCATCTTCCATCTTTCATTTGCCATATATATATATATATATATATATATATATATATATATATATATATATATATATTATATATATATATATATATAAAGTTAATCCAAACAAGAAAACAAAAACAAAAAAACAACAACGCAAGGATGTGGAACAAATAAAGTATTATTGGACGCTCAGGAAAGAAGGGAAGAAGGAGGGTTTGACGTTTCGAACGGAGCTCTTCGTCGGAAACATAGGTGAAGGAAAGATCCCGAGAAGGGAAGACAAGGATATATATATGTGTGTGTGTGTGTGTGTGTGTGTGTGTGTATGTATATATATATATATATATATATATGTCAGTGACTGTGTTTGTAACCCACCAGTACAATGTGACAACTGGTGCTGTTGTGTTAATGTCCCCTAACAAGAGATCAATAGACTCTGTAGTAGGCTGTAAAAAAGTACTGGGGTCAATTCATTTCACTATTAGTTCCTCAAGGTGGTGCTGCAGCATGGCCGGTCTAATGGCAGAAACAATTAAAAGATAAAAGATAAAGAATTTCATGCGAATACGTTAAAAACACAACTCATAAATAAATATTCAATATTCAGAAAGGCATTAATTAATCAATAAATTAACTAATTAATTAATTAAATTCATTAATTAATCAGAGTCACATATCAAGAAGGAGAAAAGTTTAATAGAGAGATTATTATGGATTTCCTTATGCAGACTATGATCATCTTGTTCCAACACTTAATATAGATCCAACAAATTGCCATTCAGAATTTGTAATTAAACAATTATATTCTTGAAATTAAAGAAATTAAAGATTGCAGAAGGATAAAAAAACAAAAACAAAAGATTTAAACAAAATACTTTTTCACTTTAAAAAAAGTATTAAATTTAAAGAATCGAACCAGCAGAGGCTACCTTTCTGAAGAAGTGAGCCACCTGAACATTGTATTCAATAAGTTCATAATATTATGAAACATGGCTCAACATCAGACAGGCAGCATTTCTAAAAGAATTTTTCCATAGCCTTACCTTCCTTGCATGCAACCTTTTTCACTCAGGTACTATTAGACCCAACACCGTTTGAAAATCGATGTTGATTCAAAGTCAGTGAATAAAGTTACAATATGGTCTCGTTTTCATTGCGGTATTTAATAAGAAAATATTTTTACAATGTTGAAGTGTGTTAAACATTAAAAAAGGTAATTAGTAATGTTCATAAAGTTCAATTAGCACTTTCGTATGTTCGTAGTATATGATTGAACAGCACACATCCTTTTCCAAGTATATATATATATATATATATATATAATATTAATTAGAGACAAAACCACTAATATGCAAATCAAACAAAGAAAGACTTAATCCAATACATAAAAAATTTTATATAAATTAAATAAAATTATGTTATCCACTACAATTGTTTCCTGTCACTTCTAAGGACATTCATCAGGTGGTTTCAAGACCTTCTATTCAATTTTAAATTATGAAGTCATATATATATATATATATATATATATATATATACAACAAATTAAATGGGTGACTTATTAACAATTTGAACTTAATTGCAAAATTAATAGTGGTCTCAAAAGTGACAGAGGGTACTTACTAGCACCATTATTGCTAGGATGAAGGGTCAAAACAATATATTAATATGCAGTAGTTTTGTGAAGCATTGTGAGGTACAACATTAAAGAATGGAGTTGTGTGAAACTGGAACAGTGTGGTAAGGTAGAAAATAAACTACAAAATGAAAAGATAGCAGAACTAAGTTGAACAAAGTTACAATTTTACCTTGGTAAAACTGTAACTTTGTTTTCTTTTCATTTCATTTTTTAGTTTATTTTCTTACCTTTTCACATTATTCCAGCTTTACTCAGCTACATTCTTTAATATATATAAATATATATATATACATATAAGTGTGTCAACACCAACATTAAAATAAAAATCAAATGGAAATCATTGTTAAGATACCCGTGCCGGTGGCACATGAAAAGCACCATCCGAATGTGGCTGATGCTAGCGCCACCTGACTGGCGTCCGTGTCGGTGATACGTAAAAAGCACCAACCAATCGTGGCTGTTTGCCAGCCTCCCCTGGCCCCTGTGCTGGTGGCACGTAAAAAGCACCTGCTACACTCACAGAGTGGTTGGCATTAGGAAGGGCATCAAGCTGAAGAAACATTGCCAGATCAGACTGATGCCTGGCACAGTCTCCTGGCTTCCCAGACCCCGGTCAAACCGTCTAACCCATGTTAGCATGGAAAACGGACGTTAAACGATGATGATGATGATGATGATATACATATATATATATATATGTAGGCATGGAGATTGGCATATATGCCATGCAAATATGCTAAGATGTAGGCATGGAGATTGCCAAAATATGCCATGATAACTGGTTGTTATCATAGGAATACTTGGGATAATAAAGAAAGGAACTGAGAAATTCATAGATATGATACCAGGAAAACCATTCTTAAAGGACATACAAAAAATTATGCCTTAATGGGCACAGCACACATTTTATATAGAGCAGTATCGCCATAAAATTTCATAGATCTTTAGAATTTTTTTATTGGACACTCATATGCACAATTTTGGATATATTTTTATTTATAATTTTATATTTGGTTCATTCATTTTCATCCAGTCCTAACACTTCTCAACATCGTACGATCACCAAATGCATTAAGAGACACATATCCATTATGTACCTCAGGTATCTAGGTGGCCACTTAATGGATAATGTGCAAACGCAGCAGTTATCAAGAAGAAACATATCTTTTCATCATCATCATCATCATCTTCATCATCAGAATGATGATGATGATGATGATGATGATGATGATGATGATAATAATAATAATAATATAATAATAATAATAATAATAATAATAATGAATTTTCTTCTTTCCTCCCCCCTTTATTTTATTTGTTTATTTTTCTATTTTTCTATTTTTCCCTTTTTCTCTCTGTCTTCCCCTTTTTCTTTATCACATGACTCTGTAAATGAACAATCTGGTGTGTTTGTTTCAATGGCCTACCAATGTATACAGTACATTTCTCTGCCCTTGGAATCAGGAAGACACTCGGCAAGAAATGGAAACAGAATTGAAACAGAAGATGCTACTGAAAATAATAATAATAATAATAATAATAATAATAATAATAATAAGAAGAAGAAGAAGAAGAAGAAGAAGAAGAAGAAGAAGAACCCCAACATGAACTTCCAACTTGTCTTTTGAGGTCTCTGTATAAGACTTGGTGCCAACTTGTACAAATGTAAAGCAAAAGCAAAACATAGAACAACAACAACAATAATAATAATAAGTTGAAACTTTCTTTATGAATAAAGGTAGAGAAAAGATAAAGAAATAATACTGCAATGAACTGCAAATCAGAAAGATAAGGGAAATGCTGAATTAAGCATTGTAAATGAATTTTATGGAATAAATTTATATAAAAGAATAAAGTTGAGAAAAATAGAGAAATAAATTGAAAGAATTGTGAGTTAGGAATTAGGAAATGCATGCAGAGATATAGAACCTCTGTGATTAAAAGAATTAACAAGTTTAATATTGTAAAGGTAAAATGTAACTGATCAAATGGTTGAAGATAAATAAATAAAAATTAAAAGATTTACAAAGTTCAACTCAAAATTTAATATAATCAAAATTTAAAATATAAAATCTGTTTTTATAGAATTTAAGATATTTAAATGAGTTGAAAACTTTAAATCTAGAAACTTATAAACTAAAAATTTGAAAACTTATAAATTCAAAATAAAGTGAAAGAAAAATCAAAATAGAAATATTTGGAGAATATGAAAAACAAAATAATTAACAAAATGATTAAAAACAAAATAAAAAATATATGAATTGAAATATTAATGGAATTAAACAAGTTTTAAAATTATAGATCAATAATGATAATAATTGAAATAGTATTAAATTTTACAATAAAAATTATGAATGATGATTATGTGAAACAAGAGTTAATTAAGGCTAATGAAGGATTAATAATTAATAATTAATTATTTCTGAGGTTAGGAAATGGGGCAGATGAAATAAGGACGAAAGCATATCCTCTTAAAAAATTTACTAGGTTATTGAAATTGATCCAAAAGCTCTATTAAACTTGTCAGCATGTAATTAATTATATATTACATGTATTTATTAGACTATTTTTATGCCTCAACATCTTTAATGCTTCTAATGAACATAGATTACATTTGCTTCCACCATCCTTGAATGGAAATGCTATTTTAGGCATGGACCAAGATATTTCATTGTCTATTTTCTCTTTCTGAAATCCCATACTAATTCAGCCAGTGACCTAGTATATTGTTTATGTAGGTTCTTAAATAAATGAATGTAGTTATATACTCTATGTCAAAAGAAAGTGGTTGTAGCTCCAATATATAATGAAAAATTGTGCCACGTCTAGAAACAGAGCACTTATAAATCAACTTTTTTCTTAAGGCATGGATTGTTTAAGGGACATTTAGTTGGAATTTTACAGTTACATAATTTAGAATGGATTCTCAAAAAAGAGTATTATTTTTAACTAGTGCTCTTCTAATAGTTCATGGACAGGGTTCAACACCAGCTGTGGTAGGATCATTTGATTGGCTAGTTGTCTGTTGTTAGCAGAATGGTTATCCTGTTTATCTACTTAGTGGAGGGAGTTTATAGTGAGAGTATTATTGTATAACATTTTATTGTTCATGGCTGCTATGATATCAGCTAAGTTGAGAGTGATAGAATACAATATTTTGAGTATGTGGCGATCCCTGCTGTACTCTTTCACCACAACTTTCACTCATTCTTCTGTTGGCCTGCTCGCTTAGCCAGTGGGGTGGCGTCATTTGAAGGCTAAAACAAAGCGAAGCACATTGTGACCAGCGATGTGTAACAACATCTAATAGCCTGGTCAGTCACGGTGATCACGGTGATTAGAGTGTTAATATGTGAAGGAAAGGTCTTCTTTTTCTTCCCTGCAGTATCAGAACAGTTATCCAAAATATGCCTACCTTTTGTAAGTAATTGTGCCATAATGTTGTTGTGTATATGAGGATGAGAGATACCTTCATTTACATATACATCACTATAGTTGTTCTTGTGAAGGTGCATAGCTTAGTGGTTAGAATATTCAGCTCATGACCATAAGGTTGTGATTTCGATTCCTGGTAGTGCATTCTGTGCTTCAGCAAGACACATTATTTTCAATTGCTCCAATCTGCTCAGCTAGCAAAAATGAGTAGCACCTATATTTCAAAGGGTCAGTCCTGTCACATTTTGCATCATGTTGAATCTCCCTGAGAACTACATTAAGGGTACTCATAGACGTAGGAGTGGCTGTGTGGTAAGTAGCTTACTTACCAACCACATGGTTCCAGGTTTAGTCCCACTGCGTGGCACCTTGGGCAAGTGACTTCTACTATAGCCTCAGGCTGACCAAAGTCTTGTGAGTGGATTTGGTAGACAGAAATTGAAAGAAGCCTGTCGTATATATGTATATATATATCTATGTGTGTGTATATGTTTTTGTGTCTGTGTTTGTCCCCCCGCCCAACATCACTTGACAACCAATGCTGGTGTGCTTATGTCCTCGTAACTTAGCGGTTCAGCAAAAGAGACCGATAGAATAAGTACTAGGCTTACAAAGAATAAGTCCTAGGGTCGATTTGCTCGACTAAAGGCAGTGCTCCAGCATGGCTGCAGTCAAATGATTGAAACAAGTAAAAGAGTAAAAGAGTAAAAGAGTAAAAGAGTAAAGAGAGTTATATTAATGGAGAAGGTATTCTCCTTTCAGATGATGTATTCATAACACACTTGATTCATGGATGTAAGGGAACTTTGAAACAACACAGTGTTTCCTCCTGGTTGTGCCTCTTCAGTCAAAGCTATTCCCAGATCAATGAATCTAAGCAAGATTGATGGCTCTTCTTTATGGGATTCAGCAACCAAATAACCATATTCTTTGATGTGTGCTCAGTTCTGAGAAACTGATAATAATTTATTATGTGCTCAAAGAACAGAAACAGCCAAAACAATAATGTATGTGTTCATTCTGAACATGTTCTGGCAGATTAAGGCAGTGAGCTAACACAATCGTTAGTATACCAGGCAAAATTCTTAGCAGCTCTTCAGCCATCTTTATGTACTGATTTCAATGTCGTCAAGGCTGACTTTGCATTTCATCCTTTCACAGTTGATAAAATAAGTACCAGATGAGCAATGGGGTCAATGTCGTCGACTTACCTCCCTCCGCAAAATTGCTGGCCTTGTGCCAAAATTTGAAAGTAATACATTCTAAAAGATTCAGACCTAGGTATGCTGACAACTGTTGCATTTTCATCTTCAGAGGACACCTTCTCTTTTCAGACAATGTGTATATATGTGTTCTCTTACTCGTTTACTTGTTTCAGTTATTTGACTGCAGCCATGCTGGAGCACTGCCTTTAGTCAAGCAAATCGACCCCAGGAATTATTCTTTGTAAACCTAGTACTTATTCTATCAGTCTCTTTTGCTGAACCACTAAGTTATGGGGACGTAAACACACCACCATCGGTTGTCAAATGATACAGGAGGGACAAACATAAACACACCCATACATATACATACACACACACACACACACATATATATATACATATATATATATATATATATACATATATATATATATACATATGTACGACAGGCTTCTTTCAGTTTCGTCTACCAAATCCACTCACAAGGCTCTGGTCAGCCCGAGGCTATAGTAGAAGACACTTGCCCAAAGTGGCACACAGTGGGACTGAACCTGGAACCATATGGTTGGTAAGCAAGCTACTTACCACACAGCCACTCCTGTGCCTCTTGTTAATATTTCCAAACATTATTCTGTTCTATTTTTCACACTTTGTCAACAGGGAGTTTATTTATCTCTCAGTTTGAATGTGATAATCAATATGACACAACTGATAGGTTTCTGAAGATTGATGATGCTCATTCCCATTTTCAAAATGCCATAATGGCATTCTTTGTATTGCTTTGCCTTTGTTTAATTCTTTTGTATCTCTAAGGTGGGCGTATGCAATCATTGAAAGGACACATAAACAAGCATTAATTTGCCAAGACAAGATAATCATTCCATCGTTGTGAATATTCTCCACTGATTTCTTTAATCACCATTGGACCCAGCTCATTTCTACTTTCATTTACATTATTAAAGTGCCTTTTTTTTTTCAAGGAAGAGTTTTAAAAGCTAAATGGTCTCCTCTTGAAATATTGGGTTGTCTGGAAAGTTCGTGCCGATTTTTAAAGGAAAGAAAAAGGTCAATAAACATTTGCTATTATTTTTTAATCAATCAAATATGAAACATTTTGTTGCACAATGCATCTCCATCTTTTCTTTAACTAGAAAATACCCTCTTCCCAGAATTGAGGTGCCTGGCAGGGTAAGTCGAAAGGTAAGCTACTATAAATCGGCATGAACTTTCCAGACAACCCGATATTTCATTGTGAATAGTTTTCAATATTTGTTGCTAAATTTATTGACAGCATGTTGACAATCAGCTTAGGTACATGCTGGTATGGCAGCAGCAGAGCAACCAGCTTGATTGCTAGGCAGCATATTAGTGGGAGAGGTCTCCATTTTTGCTGGGAGGTCATGCCTGATTTAGGTTAATGTACATATATATACATGCGTATTTATGTAAGTTTGTATGTATGTGTGTATGAATGAACGTATGTATATATGTACATATGAGTGTATGTGTGTATTCCTTTCTCTCTATAAACACACACACACATGTATATATATGTATATATACACATATGCACACATAATTATATATATATAGATACACATAAACACACACATATACACACATATGCACGTGTGTGCACACACATTATAAATCTTTGGGATTTGTTTTAAGTGCTTTTCACTGCAGAATTCAAACAAGCCACCAACAGAATAGCAAGGCTTTGGCTTACGTGACGACAGCTATTGGAGTTTGTAGTCACCTGAATTGGGTTTTGTATACATAAAGGCATGCAAGTTGTGTGCATATGGATAAACTTGCACTCGTTGGTGTGCGTGTCACAAGACAACACAAGTGCATACGTTTCATTAGCGATCATGTGTATGCATGAATAGATATTGAATATGTGTACGTGACTATGTGCCTGTATTCACCCAAGTACCTCAAAAGGAGAAGCTTTGAGAAATTTTATGAATTTTTATTGTTTTTCTGATCAATTGTATTTGAAGAATGTAAGTCAGTCTATTCTATTTTTTGGATAACCCAAGTGTTTCCAGATCTCTCTGCATATCAGTTATGTAACCCAAGGCATCTATGATTAAAGGAACAAATAAAAACCTGTAGCTTGGTTTAAAAGAGTTGTAGGTTCCTTATCAATGATCAATAGATGTTTTTTTGCTCCAGTTTTTCAAAGGACATTCAAATCTATTGAGCAACTGATCTTCGCAACGATACACAGCTTTAGTTCCCTCTAACATGCAAATCCAATCTGGCCTGTTATACTTACACTGGGTTCCTGTTTTATTGAAATATTCCACCAGTATTCTTTATGTATGTATGTGTGTATGCGTGCATGTGTGCATGAGTGCATGCACATGTGTGTATATGATGTATGTGCATGTGTGTATGCGTGTATACATGTGTGTGAATGCATATACAAGTGTGTGCGCACATACGTGTGCATGTGTGTATGTGTGTGTCTGTGAGAATGCATCCATATGACTAGCTTTTGTACCATTTCTCCAAGAAATTTCCTTCACAAAGCTTTATTTGCAGCAAGGCTATGGAAGAAGGCATTTGGTCATGGCATAATGCGCTAGGATGACATTTCATTAAATTTTGCTGTATTGGTTTTTTATTGCTGATTGATATATTTTTCATTGTAAATATTGAATCCTCTGCTGTAATAATGTGGCATAGAAAACCATGTCTATGAAGAGAATATTGAGCATGTGGAGGTGCATTGCTTAGTGGTTAGGGTGTCAACATCATGATTGTAAGATTGTGGTTTCGATTCCTGGACTGGGCAACGTGTTGTGTTCTTGAGCAAAACACTTTATTTCGTGTTGCTCCAGTCCACTCAGCTGGCAAAAATGAGTAACGCTGCGATGGACTGGCATCCCATCCAGCTGGGGAACACATATACCATTGAAACCGGGAAACAGGGCCCATGAGCCTGGCTAGGCTTTGAAAGGTTGCATTTATTATTTTGTGTGGAGGCACGTGTCTTAGTGGTTAGAGCAGTGGACTCGCAGTCGAGGGATCGCAGGTTCGAATCTCAGACCGGATGATGTGTGTGTTTATGAGCGAAACACCTAAGCTCCATGCAGCTCCGGCAGAAGGTAATGGTGAACTTCTGCTGACTTTCACCACAACTTTCTCTCATGCTTTCCTCCTGCATCTTGCAGCTTACCTGCGATGGACTGGCATCCCGTCCAGGTGGGGGAACCTATACGCCAAAGAAACCAGGAAGCCAGCCCTTATGAGCCAGGGATGGCTCAAGAAGGAACAAATATTGAGAATAGACACCAACCACAAAAGTATTACCCCTAAATTTCCATATTTTCTGGCATACAAGTTGAATTTTTCAGACCAAAATTTACAGTCAAATATATTAGGTCAACTTTTACATCAAGACGAGTTTGAAGGACCAAAAACTCTATGTGAAATGCAGCAGGATTTGAAAAGATAGTGATGATATTTTTATATGTACACTACAATTTAACACTATATACTACATCAAATTTCATGCCGGAAAATATATTATGTATTTAAGAGCAAACAAGTAAAACGGCTACAGACACTTGTCCATTTTAAAATACTGCTAAATCTCTTTCAAAATGCACACTTCTGTCTTATATATGGACGTACCATATTTTCTAGCTCAGAAATTGAATTTTTCAGTACAAGATGTATAACCAAAAAAAAAGGTAGCTCGACTTATATATACACCAGGATGACTTTTGAGAATTAAAACTTCCATGTGAAATGCAAAAGGATTTAGAAAGACAGTGATGGTGTTTGAATGTTTATGCTACATGTTTACACTATGTTGACTTGTATGCTGGAAAATACTGTATGTATGCATGAGCTAGGAAAGGAAACTTCTACACTGTTACTAGATCTATTAGAAATAGCAGCTAAGTCTTTTTCAAATCATACACTTCTGTCTTATGTACATAGTATATTTTTCCAGCATACCAGATGAATTTTGCAGATCAAATTTTGCAGCCAAAAAAGGTAGGCTTACACC
>NC_043019.1:31078842-31106342 GCF_006345805.1 Octopus sinensis | reverse complement strand
TCAATCCAATCAAGAAACTTATACCTTTAGGAATTCAAAATGCAGTAAATTAAGAACAGTAATACATAATTCAAATGGAAAAATCTCTTTGGTGCAAAGTCCTATAACCAAAAAACAGACAGTGTAATTTGTGAATATCTGAGACTTATGAAATTTTATCTACTAACCAAACACTCATATATAAATATGATACTTTCCAATAGATAAGATCTCTTGATATTTTATTTTTTTACACTTTCTTTTTGTTATTATTGTGTTTTCAACATCTTATTCCACTTAAATTTCTTTCTGCCACATTTTTACTTTCTTACAAATAGATACACTCACTCGAAAATATGTGATATATTCATCAGAGTCTAACATTTGAAGCACCTTATTGACACTTTAAACTGTTAAATTCATACATAATCCATACTTTAATAAATTAATGTTGAATTCTATATCTACTGATAAAATTTTGAATGATAAATTTAATTTATAGCTGTTTAAATTTTGAATTTTGAATTTAACCCTATTAATGTCCTCAGAATTTATACTTTTCAAATTATTTTGTGGTAAAAATATTACATTTAACCCATTTGTTACCATATTTCTACTAAAACATTTGCCTTTGTTTCAATTGATTTGGGAACAAAACATTCTGTCATTTTAAGTTGGTGTCCATATCAAATAAAATGGTATCTTGATGATGGTTGTATTCCCGTTTTTAAACAGGAAATTTTTGCCATGGAGCCAGACACATTCACAGACAGGCTGGCATCAAAAAGGCTACACATTCTAAAGAATGATCAATATGGCATAGTGGTTAAGAGCATGGGCTACTAACCCCAAGGTTCCGAGTTTGATTCCAGGCAGTGACCTGAATAATAATAATAATAATAATAATAATAATAATAATAATAATAATAAAATAATAATAATAATAACAACATTGAAAAATACCTGAGGAATAAGAACCCAGGTTCGAAATTTCCCTATGTCACCTGATGAAGGCTGGAGGGTATATCAGGTGAAACATTGTGTTAACAACAAACAAGATGAGGACAAATATCCATTAAATGTAAATAATGTACATAATTCTTCATCTCTTAAATATAGAACTGTAATATATTTCTCGTTGATTATAAGCTGTTTCAATAAAAGCCACACCCAAATCTTATATTTAAAGAGAAGATAGCACTGATTGATCATTAACCATTCAAACAGAGTTTACACCTAAAATTTCAAACAGAATTTATGTCTGAGAAAAATTTACAATGTAGGTTCAGGTATTGCTCTGTGATGTGCAGTTTGCTTCCAAATTATGGTTTTGGATTTAGTCCCACTGCATGGTGCCTTGGATAAATGCCTTCTACTACGGCCCTGGGTCAACCAAAAGACCTTGTAAGTAAACTTGGTAGATAGAAACTGAAAGAAGCCTGTCGTATATACGTGTGTGTATGTGAGTGTTTGTGTGTGTGTGTTTGTGTGTGCATGTTTGTGTGTGCATGTGTGTGCGTGCTTGTGTGTTTGTGTGTTGTGTGTATGTGTGTGTGCTTGTGTATGTGTGTGTGTGTTTGTGTGCGAGTGTGTGTGTTTGACCTAGACACACACTTTTTGACAAATGGTGTTGGTTTGTTCACTTCCCCATAACTTCATTTGATAAAAAAGACCAATCAAATAAATATCAGAATTTTAAAGCAATTAAGTACTGGAATCGAATTTTCAATAAAAACCCTTTCAATTCAGTGCCTCACCATGGCTGCAGTCCAATGACTGAAACAAGTAAAAGAATATGAAAGAACACAGCTTATAAGAAAGTGAACTCCAGCTTTGTTTCAATGAAAGTTATGTTTAAAATACATTACAAGGGAGACAACTGACATGGTAGTGTATTAAGAACATTATTATTATTATTATTATTATTATTCAACTGATGTAAAAGACAATATTTTAAAGCCACAAATCCGAGGATAAAGAATTCTGTATTCTTTACTAAACGATATTTCACATATGGCTAGGTGACAAGAAGTTTGCTTCTCAATCACATGATTCAGTGACACTGCATTGGGTGTCTTCTACTCTAGCCTCGGGCTGACCAAAGCCATGTGAATGGATTTGGTAGGCAAAAACTGAAGAAGCCTGTTGTATATATGTCATCATCATCATCATCATCATCGTTTAACATTCGCTTTCCATGCTAGCCTGGGTTGGATGATTTGACTGAGGTCTGACGAACCAGATGGCTGCACCAGACTTCAATCTTATCTGGCAGAGTTTCTACAGCTGGATGCCCTTCCTAATGCCAACCACTCCGAGAGTGTAGTGGGTGCTTTTATGTGCCACCAGCATGAGGGCCAGTCAGGTGGTACTGCCAATGGCCACACTCAAATGGTGCTTTTTATGTGCCACCTGCACAGGAGCCAGTCCAGTGGCACTGGCAACGACCTTGCTTGAATGTTTTTCACGTGCCACTGGCACAAGTGCCAGTAAGGCAACACAGGTAACGATCACGCTCGAATGGTGTTTTTACATGCCACCGGCACGGAAGCCAGCTTGTTGCTCTGGCAACTATCATCATTATCATTTAGTATCTGCTTTCCATGCTGGTATGGGTTGGATGGTTTTACTGAAACTGGTATGCTAGAGAACTGCACCAAGTTCCAGTTTGATTTGGTATGGTTTCTATAGTTGGACGCCCTTCCTAATGCCCACCACTCCAAGAGTGTGATGGGTGCATTTTATGTGCCATCGGCATGGGTGCCAGTTATGTAACACCTGCATCATCTACAACTATGATTTCACTTGGCTTGACAAGTCTTCTCAAGCACAACATATCATCAATGGTGTTGGTCACTTATCCCCTCCATGATGCTCAATGTTCAAAGGTTTCCACTAAAATGGGTGCCAGTTATATGACACCAGCAACATCTACAACAACGATTTCACTTGGCTTGACGAGTCTTCTCAAGCACAGCATATCCTCAATGGTGTTGGTCATTTGCCATCACCTCCATGATGCCCAATGTTCAAAGGCTGCTTATGTGACACTGGCATCATTTATGACTATGGTTTCACTTGGCTAGACAGGTCTTCTAAGGCACAGCATGCCACCAAAGGTTTCAATCATTCATGATGTCCAGGCCACAAAGAGCAAATTTTCAGTGCAGTATGTAATTATTACCTCTAATTTGTCTGCCGAAATTTCCAGACATTGGAGGAAAAAGGCATTAATTTGTTTAGCTAAATTCGTTACTTGAATTTAAAGAAATTAAAAATGTTCTGTGTATTTTCATGGAACTTAAACATGTCATTTCTCAATCATTTTCCAAGCTAAAATTGCAATATGTTAAAATTACAATTTTATTCTTTTCTACAAAATAAAAAAAAAATAAAATAAAAAACTACCTCAGTTTAAAAAAAAAATTGAATGAGGATGAAATTAGAAGAATAATGGCTTTTATTTTGTCAATATATGAGCTGAAGACTGCAGAAATCTAAAGAAATTATTGATTTGAGAAGATTCACATTTCATTGTGTTTTTTCTTAAGTATATCATTATTCGCCCATGGCAGTTGGTGAAGGTCAACGTTTACTTTTTAATGATAGTGTCTTTACCCTCTAGCTAATTCACTTCTCAACCAAATTAAAGGTGGTTGAATTCATTGAAAAAGATTTGTGTTCTGTTATTTTTTGTAATAAAAAAAACAGGAAATCAGATGGGTAAAAAGAAAGTTATGATAAAATGTTTTCAAAAATGGAAGAGTGCAAATTCTAAGCAGTGTAGTTTTTAGACTATTCTAAGTTGTGTAATAACCCAAAGTAAGGCATCTGCTTTATAAACCTTGTCAAAATTGCTATAGTAGAAAAAGGTGTATGTAGCAAAAAGGGGTTAAATTTGAATAAGAGTAAAGCCTAAACTTGTCTTTAAACTAACATATCGCCATTACTTTAGGAGGGGCGAGCTGGCAGAACTGTTAGCAAATCAGGTAAAATGGTTAGCAGCATTTTGTCCGTCTTTACATTCTGAGTTCAAGTTCTGCTAAGGCCGACTTTGTCTTTCATCCTTTTGGGGTCGATAAATCAAGTACCAGTCAAGTACGGGGGTTGATGTAATCAACTATCCCCCACCTCCATAATTTCAGGCCTTGTGCTTTTAGTAGAAAGGATTATTTTAAGAGGCGTGGAGACACATGGCTTAGGGGTTAGGATGTTGCTCTCATGTTCATGAGAGCTTGACTGAGGCTTGATTTGTATTCTTGAGCAAAATACTTCATTTCCCATCGCCCCAGTCCACACAGTTGGGAAAAATGAGTAACCCTGCATTGGACTAGATTCCCATCCAGTGAGGAAATATATACACCACAGAATCAGGGAAACCAGCCTTTTGAGCCAATGGTGCAGCAAGAACACCTTTCACCCTTTTTTGGTTTGGCAGGGTTAAACATAGTATAATGATTCTTTCTGAAAAGATTGCACCAAATTGGTACAGCAGGAAAAAAATGAAACAAAAAAACTTCTGAAGCAAAACTGGTGGAAGTGGCTAAAAGTGAGGGTGACTACTATACATATATTTGTATGTTTAAAGTTGTGAAATAGCTATAACTCTATGGAAGTCACATGGTTAGATAATAATGATGATGATGATGATGATGATGATGATATGCCTTGATACAGTATCAGGAAGTGGCTCTCATGGCTTCTGATCTTAACTGATTGGAAGTGTTATCATGTACAGTGTTTTGTCTTGGTATAAAAGATGGGCTACAGCAAATATTCTGCTCAATGCCACAGATTTGTTGCTTGTCAGTTGTTTGACCGTAACCAGTTGAGCATGTCCCTTAGTAGCTGATGATATATGCATCTCTGATCATAAGCAGAAGTTGTCGGGGAGCATCATAGCTATGTGCTGAGAGGAATTCTTTGTGGTTTGAATAATTCAGCTCTGGAAACATAGGTGTTTCATTCATCATCCATAAACAAGCCTTATTCAGGGACCTTTTGAGTGGGAAGAAAATTCTAACTAGGTCCCACCTACAAGGTCATGTGCTGTTTATCTTGATATGAGATCACCATGTCGTGCACATATGGTTGTGATGGGTAGTCATGATGGGTATACTAGGCTTTGTATATTTTACCCCAGTGTCACTTCGATGGCATGCATTGCTTTCTCACTTAGTAATAATAATAATAATAATAATAATAATAATAATAATAATAATAATAATAATAATAATAATATAATAATGATGATGATAATAATAATAATAATAATAATAATAATAATAATAATAATAATGATAATAATAATAATAATAATAATGGGGGGAGCATCATAGTCATTTGTTGAAAGAAATTCCTTGAGGTTTGAATAATTCAACTCTGGAAACATGGGTGTTTCGTTCAACATCCTTAAACAACCTTTATTAAGGGACCTTTTGAGCATGATGGGCTACTCGATCTGAAGAAAATTCTAGCTGTGCTCCACCTGCAAGGTCATGCGCTGTTTATCTTGATATGAGATTACCATGTCATGCACATATGGTTGTGATGCATGTGTCTGATGCACTCTTATCAGACATGTAGTCATGATGGGTATACTGAACTTCATATATATGAATGATAATAATAGTGTCAATGATAATAATAGTTTTTAAATTAGGCTCATGGACTGAAATTGGATAGATGGGTTAGAAAATTAAATCAACCTTATTACATGGTTGGTATTGTATTTCATCAACCCTGGTAGGATGAAAGGCAAAGCTGACCTCAGTTGAATTTACTCTCAGAATGGAATAACGATTGAAAGATAATTAACCAGCAGCTTTAAGGAGAAGGGGTAAGTTGATATGAACCCCAGTATTCGACTGGTACTTTATTTTCATTATTTTGGTCCCAAAAGAATGAAAAGCAACGTTGAACTTAGCAGGGTTTGAACTCGGGCCATAAAGAATGGGAAGAACTATCACAAGATGTTTTGTTTCATGTTCTAATGATTCTGCCTGCTCACTGCTGTCAATTACGATGATTATGATGGCATTGGCTGAACACTAATGTCCCTCGATGATTGGGTAGATTGACCATCTCATTGCTGAGGACAATTAAAAGAACCGCTCCATGACAAGCATATGACATTTATCTCTCATCGCTGTAATGTAAGTCAGCAAATGGTTAACAAGTCAATTATAGTAAGCAACATCATCGTTTCCATCATTGTTAACATCACCATCATCATCAACGGCAGCATCAGCAGCAGCAGCAGCACCACCACCACCACCATCACTACTGCCACCCCATCATCACCATCACCATCATCATCATCATCATCATCATCATCATCACCACCACCACCGTCATCATCATCATCATCGTCGTCGTCATCATCATCACCATCATCATCATCCTCATCGTCATCATCATCATCATCATCATCATCATCATCATCATCATCATCATCATCATCACCACCACCACCACCACCAGTATCAGCACCACCACCACCACCACTGCCACCACCCTTCCTGTCATCATCATTATTTTGTCATTACTGTTTCATAATCTTGCTCGTTATCATGATTATCATTTGGAGATTCGTTATTATCAGCATTACGATCGGGATGTCTGGCAATTGATCACCCTTCTGAGTCACAAAATTATCTCTGCTCCTCCATCATATTCCTCCCCCTTCCCCCTTCCCCAGGTCTGTCCCCAAGCTCTTACAATCTACCCGGGCACAAATCTTCTCCCACTCTGTTTTTTCCCCATTGACTGTATCATTATTATTCCTATTACTATTCTGCGACACTTCACCACCCCACTCCCCTTCTCTGCATTGCCACTTGTGTCTTCAACCCCTCCTTCCCTCAATACATGTATCACTGATCACACCTCCCACCACAACCACCATTCAACTCCACTCAATTTCTACAGTTGTCACCTACTCTTCCCTCCTTCTCCTGTTTGTCATCCCTCTATAACTCTATAATTATTCTTCCTAATATTCATCTTCTGAGCTGGCAAAGTTGTTAGAACACTGGGGAAAATGCTTAGTGACGACTTTGCCTTTCGTCCTTTTGGGGTCAATAAAAACAAGTACATGAGCACTTGGTTTGATGTAATCGGCTTATCTGCTCCACCAAACTTGCTGGCCTGGTGCCAAAATTTGAAACCCATTATTAAGGTGGTAGAATCATTAACACACCAGACAAAATGCTCAGCAGTATTTTGTGTCTCTTCATTCTGAGTTCAAATCATGCCAAGGTCAACCTTGACTTTCATCTTTCAGGGTTGATAAAAATAAGTACCAGTTGAGTACCGGCGGTCGTTGTAATCAATTAATCCCCTCCCCTGATATTGCCAACCTTGTGTGACATAATCTGAAAGCAATATTCATCTTCCCATCCATTCCCCATCGCTTTCTCTCCCATACACTCTTGTAACCTCTGCTTACCAATATTTCCTGTTCACCTATCCCCACTCACTTCTACTCACCTTGAATCTTAAGGGGGTACCCTGACACTTCATTTTTACTATTTTTTAAAGGCGATGAGCTGGCAGAAACATTAGCATGCTGGACGAAATGCTTAGCGGTATTTCACTCATTGGTATGTTCTGAGCTCAAATTCCACCGAGGTCAACTTTACCTTTAATCCTTTCAGGGTCGATAAAATA
This sequence comes from Octopus sinensis, assembly GCF_006345805.1. Taxonomy (NCBI): domain Eukaryota; kingdom Metazoa; phylum Mollusca; class Cephalopoda; order Octopoda; family Octopodidae; genus Octopus; species Octopus sinensis. The sequence goes on along the minus strand of NC_043019.1, from coordinate 31,098,692 downwards.
AGTACCAGTTACACACTGGGGTCGATGTAATTGACTCATCCTCTCCCCCAAAATTACTGCCCTTGTGGCAAAATTTGAAACCATTATTACTATTTTTATCTCTTCCCAGTTCTACCCAGATCAGCCATTTCATAATGTAAGCAGCTGTGAAGGTCCCTTGCTCCTCTACAGCAAGAAAATTGTCCTATTCAGACCCCACCCTTTTTCTCTCATTTTAACCCCTTCTCAAATAGCATAACAGTACCTCCCTCTCTACTGTAGCTGAAGATCTCAGTCTTGCAAGCTGCATGGTGACCCCACTAGTGCTGGCGCCATGAAAAAGAAGCATCTAACACATGCTGTAAGGAGGTTGGCATTAGGAAGGGAATTTAACTGCAGAAACCAAAGTAAATGGTGGAGGACGATTTGGTCTTTGGACACGGTGGATTCTGTCAAACCATCTAGCCCATGCCAGTAGAGAACATGGACATTAAGTGATGATGATGAAAATGATGACGACGATGATGATGATGTTCATCATCATCATCGCTATCGTCATGGTCATTATCTTCACCACCATCATCAACATCATCATCATCATCATCATCATCCAGTTTTTGGACACAATGGATTTGGTCAAACCATCCAACCAATGCCAGCCCAGAACATGGACATTAAATGATGATGATGATGATGATGATGAAAATGATGATGACAAGGATCATCACTATCATCATCATCATCATCATCATCATCATCATCATCATCATCATCATCATCATCTTTATTATAATTGTCTTAATCTCAGTATTAATGACAATGACAAGAATATTGATGAAAAATAATGGAAAAAAATAGATACTGACGATGCGGATGATAACAATGCTGTTGCTGCCACTGATACTACTGATGAGGAGGAGGAGGAGGATAAACGATAAGCATTTCTCCATATCCCCATATCCAGAAAGCTAACAATGTCCCATGTCATTTTTGCTAAAAGAAGCAAAGTGGGCTATCAGTTATAATGAGGAAATAAGTCATTCAACTTGCTAGAAATAGTAGCCAAAACTTCTTATGGTCTCTCATTTGAAGCAAAAGAAAAGAAAAATGTTAGGCACAGGTGTGGTTGTGTGGTAAGGTGGTGGTGGTGATGGTGTTGGAGGTGGTGGTGGCAGTGTCGTCATCATTATCACCACTGTCACTATTATCATTGTCATTGTCGTTGTGTTATGTTCATCATCATTGTCATCATCGCCATCCTTGTCATTATCATCGTCATCATCAACGTCGTCGCCATTGCCATCATCATCAACATCATCATCATCATCATCATCACCATCATTGTAATTGTCCTCATCGCCATCAGCATCAATACCTTTTTATGCTTCCTTCTTCATGCTTGCATGGGCAGGAGAAGACTCACCGAAGCAGTCTTTTGCAGCCGAATTCCACACTTTCTTATTGTCAACCAAACCTCTCTTGATTATCAATTAAGTACAGACAGCAGGAAGGGCATCCTGGTCTCCACATCAAACGACTAAAAAGAAAAACCACTGAGCTGGCTACGACAACAGGATATGTTGTTTAAGGAAGACTTAGACAGTTGCACTGCTGATCAAATGGTAGCTATGAAAAGACATACTTTAACAAGCACTCACGCAAACACTTACAGGCACAAACATACACACATTCAAACACATGCACACATACATACATACACATACATACATGCACACACATACACATACATGCATACACAGATATACACATACATATACATACATACACACATACACACATACATATACGTGTACACACACACACACACACTACATAACAAGAAGATTTCACAGAATTTATCCTGAATACACGTACACACACATACACATACATACACATACATACATACATACATACACACACATACACACATACATATAAACATACACACACACTAAATAACAAGAAAATTTCACAGAATTTATCCTCAATACACATATACACACACACACACATATACATACACATACATACACATACACATACATTACATAACAAGAAAATTTTACAGAATTTATCCTCAGTGCACATATACATACATACACATACATGCACATACACACATACATACACACGTACACACACACACTAAATAACAAGAAAATTTCACAGAACTTATCCTCAATACACATATACGCACACATATACATACATATACATACGTACACACATATACATACACTTACACACACATACATACACACGTACACACACACACACTAAATAACAAGAAAATTTCACAGAACTTATCCTCAATACACATACGCACACATATACATACATATACATACGTACACACATATACATACACATACACACACATACATACACACGTACACACACACATTACATAACATGAAAATGTCACAGAATTTATCCTCAAAACTATATTCTAACGGTTTGAATTTTGGTTTAATGTTTTTATTTAAAATATTTTACTTGATTCATTCTAATCTCTTTTATAATTCAAAGACATTTTAAAGACATTTTACTTTGCCTCTCTTTTGAGATTCAACAACAGAAAAAAAAAACGAAAAACAAAAAAAACATAAGCCTAGAAAACTCCCAAAATCGTTTCTATTGAGAAGTAACTAAATTGCATTCCATTCATGAAATTTCTGTACCCATTCATATATTTATTACCTATTCATCCACCTACCCTTTGATAAGATATATATATATATATATATATATATATATATATATATTATATATATATGTATATGTGTGTGTGTGTGTGTGTGTGTGTATGTATGTATATATATATGTGCACACACAGAAACACACTAACACACACACAAACACACTCACACACATATATATATATATCCACATAAATATATATATGTATGCATATCTATCAGTACACTCCCTCTACACACACACATAAACACGCACACATATATATCCATATGTATATATATATATATATATATGTATGTCTATCTATCAGTACATTCCCCACCACACACACACATGCACATAATCATACACAGACACACACACACACACACACACATGCACATAATCATACACAGACACACACACACACACACACACACACACATATATACATATGTAATATCTGTTACAACTATTTATTCCTCATCCATCTCCCCCTCGTGCTCTTCATTTCCTATTTTCCAGTTACTGGCATGCATTTCATAGGAACTCTTCAAGAAGCGAAATTTACTTAAGTGAATCTGATTTTATTTAGCTTTTTTTCATTGAATTAATAGGTGCAGGAGTGGCTGTGTGGTTAGTAGCATGCTTACCAACCACATGGTTCCCGGCTCAGTCCCACTGTGTGGCACCTCTTCTACTATAGCCTCAGGCTAACCTGAGCCTGTGTGAGTGGATTTGGTAGACCGAAACTGAAAGAAGCCCGTTGTATATATATAATTATATATATATATATATATATGTAGCTTGTTATTCTCTTTAAGTGAACATTTTTCTGGTTGAAATAAACCGAAAAATGGTGACTCACCAGTCAAAAAAAAATCGTAAAAAATAGGGATTTTCATAGAAGAAAAGCACCTTTTTGATGTAAATAATTTTGGGTCTTAACATGGTCTGATTTGAATTTTATCTTCTGCGGAATGAAGAGCAAGCCTTCTTCTATCATACTCTCAATTTTGGTCAACTTGCACCGCAGGGTCTCGGAGGAGATAGTGTTAGTTGAAGGCTACCAAACCTGCCACACACAAACAACTTCAGCTGTATATATATATATATATAAAATGGAAGCAAACATCGACAGGCAACAAATGTAGGCTGTGCAAGACCAAGACTAAAGACATCAACCACATTATTGCCAACTGCAAGAGAATGTCTCACAATCATGAGCACAACACCTTAACCGCTAAGCCATGTACCTTCACATACATATATATGTGTGTGTGTGTGGTGTGTGTGTGTGTGTGTGTTTATAAAAGGGATATGGGTTCATCCCAAGTTATATAGACTCATAGGGTCAGTTTCTTGGTTTCCATGATGCATATTCTCCCCACTGGATGGGACCCCAGCTAAGTGGACTGGAGTAATGTGAAAGGAAGTGCCTTGCTCAAGAACGCAATGTGTTGCCTCATCCACGAATCTTAGGATCCTGAGTTCAACACCCCAACCACCAATCTACATATCTCCATATATACATACATAAATATATATATTTGATTAATGAGAGAGAAGGAAGATGGAAGATACCAGACAGTTTATTGATTACTACAATTGTTCGATCCATCTAGTATCGATCAGTCATGGGTGGGATTCTGAACATCTGATTTAGATGTATCAGTCGGTGTAGATGTGTCTCCTCAGGTGATTACAAGATGTATCTTGTTAAAATAACGTTGGTTCCACGAGATTAACTTTCTTATATCTTCCATCTTCCGTCTTTCTCATTAATCAAACACCCAACAAACACTGAGAAAGTGAATGTACTTTACCGGTAAACTACCAGGTCTATACCATACTATTTATGAACTAATAACTACTGCCACTATCCAGTTCTCAGGAGTGAGGTTCTATAAGGTAGTGTGCTACAAAAATGGAAAAAATAACACTCAAAGTTTTGCTAAAAGATAATCTTGCTGAACAGACGTCATTTTAATGAGATACATCTTATAATCACCCAAGGAGACACATCTACACTGATGGATACACCTAAACCAGATGCTCAGTATCCCACTTGTGAGAGATCATTGCTAGATGGATCGAAACAATTGTAGTGGTAAATAAACTTTCTCATATCTTACATCTTCCATCTCTCTCATTAATCAAATGCCTAACGAACACTGAGAAAGTGAATGTACTTTACCAGTGAACTAGCAGGTGCATACCATACAATTTATTAACTAATATGTATATGTATATGTATATATATATATATATATATATATATACATATGCATACATTTTTTTTTCATTAAAAAAAAAAAAAATGTATATATTATATATATATATATATATTGGCTGTGTGGTAAGTAGCTTGCTAACCAACCACATGGTTCTGGGTTCAGTCCCACTGCGTGGCATCTTGGGCAACTGTCTTCTACTATAGCCCCGGGTCGACCAATGCCTTGTGAGTGTATTTGGTAGACAGAAACTGAAAGAAGCCTGTCGTATATATGTATATATATGTGTGTGTGTATGTGTGTGTGTATGTCTGTGTTTGTCCCCCTAGCATTGCTTGACAACCGATGCTGGTGTGTTTACGTCCCCGTCACTTAGCGGTTCGGCAAAAGAGACCGATAGAATAAGTACTGGACTTACAAAGAATAAGTCCCGGGGTTGAGTTGCTCGACTAAAGGCGGTGCTCCAGCATGGTCGCAGTCATATGACTGAAACAAGTAAAAGAGTGTATATATATACATATGCATACATATATATATACATATGTATACATATATATATAGGTGTAAGGTCCGTGTGTATCATAAGTTGAAGATGGGAAGCATGGCTTCCCTTTGCAAATACTGATAGGGCACAGAAATTGTGTCTAAAGCCAGCTGGAGGAGGTGTCCTTCTGGGGCTACAAACTACAGTAGCATCCACCCTTAGGGGTTAGCCATATTTAAATGGCAAATATACGTCACTATATATATATATATATATATATATATATATATATATTGTTGACATCATAAGAATTTAGAAATCTTCGAGAATGTGAAATAAATTCGATTTTGGAACGGTAAATCTCAAAGCAGATAAAGCTATTAATTATAGCATTTTTGAACCCATTATTTACACACTATTATTTACGGCTTTATCTGCTTCAAGATTCACCATTCTGCCATCTTGCCACCTTAGACAGTCCTGATGTATTAGATTCCGGTATATCTCTTAACACACAGACTTATCTAAACTCGTGAACTTTACCGTATAATTCTTCAGCTTCCATTTTGTTCATTTTTTGTTGTTGTTGTTGTTGTTGCTGTTGTTGTACGCGGTGTTTTGTTAGTAGAAAGCATTTATTATCCAGCATAGGTGAAGTAAAAAAAAGAGAACAGCATCTAACTGCCGAGAAGTGATACATGTTGAAAAGTTCAGCTAGTTAGAAACCTTCACAGCTCCACACAGGAATGCTCACACGAAAATAAACATCAGTCAAATTATAACGCTTTTCTTTTTCTTGGATATGGAATGAATTTGGTGAAAAAGTTATTGATAGCATCGACATCTACACAGTATTGATGTGATTCAAAGAATTTATATAAATTATTAGATCAAAGGAATTTTCCATGCTTATAGATTTTATAACAAATAGCAATTTCTCTGTATTTTTGTATTTCTCTTTTGCATATCATGATTGTGTTGTTGATGGATGAAATATATACAGAAATAACATGGAAGGCCTCTTTAAGTCAAGAATATATTACATCAGCATGAAAATACAGAAATTTGTTTTCCGTTTATTCTGAAAAACCTTGTGGAGTAAATTGTTTGTTGGAGAGAATCAAAGGAAAAGAAACAACAGCCAACAGATCCTATATAAATAATCAATACTTTTAAATACTCTGACATTTGACAAGACATAACAGTAACGGAATTTTGCGCAATCACAACCACTAGCATTACACAGCTTCTATTGTGCTATAAACAACCATATATATATATATGAGTATATATAATTGTATGTGTGTGTTCGTTTTTATGTTCTCGTTCTTTGAAATTTGGAATAGACTTCGACTGGCTACCTGCTTGGTGGCTAGCTTGTGAAGGAAAGCATCCTATTTTGTTCATCATCTTTTAAATCTTAAGGTCTCGCTTATTTTTATAGTCCCGATTATTTGTAGCATATGAATTAAGGATTTGCATTCTCTTCTCAAGAACCCAAGTTCAGCCATATTTTGCTCCAGATTGGTCGGTATGTATCCTGCTGCTCCAATAATAATAGGTATGATGCTGAAAGTGTACCTTGGGTACTGGATTTTCAAACTCCTCATCAATGGTCCATAGATGTCCTCTTTCACCTGTATTTTTCTAACCATATTCATGCCCAGAGGACACAACATATCTTCCACAACACAACATATCTTTTCCTTGTGGTCCCACACAACAATATCTGGCCAGTTGTGTTTTAACTTGGTGGCTATTTTAATTTTTAATTTCCACCAATATTTATTCTCGATATAGTCACCTTCATCTCTAGGCATTTTCTTTTTTGCTGTCCGGCTCTAAACGCTTCTGGCCTCTGCATCATGCCTCATGGGAAGATAATATCACTTCCATGAGGCTCAACGTTCAAAGATCATGCCTCACCACCTCATCCCATATCTTCCTGGGTCTACCTCTTCCATCTACCTCTTTTTTCTTTCTTTTCTTTCTTTTTTTTACTTGTTTCAGTCATTTGACTGCGGCCATGCTGGAGCACCGCCTTTGGGTATTATATTTTCAGAACAACCATCTCTTCTGTTCATTTAGTCTTCTAAGTAAGAAAAAATATTGACAACGTCTATGACCCATTCAGGCATTTAAGAGACTCTATTTCTTATGTGCTCAATAGTATGTACTGCTCCAATGCATCTGGCACATATGAAGCTTACTTTCTTCATTTCTCTGCCTGCGATTCCATTAAATATCTTGTGTGTACATCGCATCAAAGTTTCCTTTTCCACAGAAAGACATTTTAAAATTTAAATTTGGATTAAAAACAAAACAAAATCTCACCATCTTGAAGAAAGAAAATTCCATAAAATGAATCAGAGTCTGGAATATATTATTATCTTTTTAGTATTCTTCAATTTATTTCAGTTGCTTCATTTACATTATTTTGCAGTCAATAAAGAGAAATAATTTAAAATTAAGAAAAATTGGGATGGGTTACAGATTGAATTTGGTTTAATAACAGCTACAGCAGCTGTAGAATGACTTCCTGCTTTTTCTTCATGTGCAATAGGCATTTTGCAAACATCATTTCCATCTTGTTTTAACAAAAATAGCAACAAATTTGCACAAAGGAGGTGACAAAAATACATTTATCAAATCTCACTGTATTGATAAATAATTCAGATATTTTGATTATATTTCACTTAAGTATTAATATGAGTCAGGAATTCCAAATCATTTCTTTCAATACCCAAACACATGCACGCACGCACGCACATAACACACACACACACACACACACACACACACACACCACACACACACACACACACACACAAACACACACACACACACACACACACACAAACACACACAAACACACACACACACAAACACACACACACACACACACACACACACACACAACACACACAAACACACACACACACACAAACACACACATACACACACAGATTATATATACTCATGTATCTATAAAGTGGTACTAGTGGCTACATTAATATTAATATCTGTATTTTCTGCATGATTTTGCATGAATTTTCTTATATTAGGTTACATTATAATGCACTTAATATATATGTATGTATGTATATACATATATGCATGCATGTATGTGTGTGCTTGTGTTTGTGTGTGTGTGTGTGTAGATGTTGAAATACAGACAGATGTTAGCAGACGTAAGGAATGTAACTATATGAAACCTACATGTTACAATCAAGTCATAACTATATAATTACAGCTGTTCCGAATAATCGATGACTGTTTGATATAACTATGCATATTAAACAAGCAGGGGCAGTACTGAGACAATTTTTAGGTATAGATGAAAGCAAAATAAAATATCAACCAATACAAATTTTTATAGCTTCTTGGAACAGACGGGATCTAACTGTTCTATCTCCTTTGGAAATAGCATTAGAATAGTCGACATTTTAGATATTATTTAAGGTGGCAAGCTGTCAGAATCATTAACAGGCCAGGAAAAATGCTTATTATTTCATTCATCTTTACATTCTGAGTTCAAATTCCGCTGAGGTTGACTTTGCTATTCATCCTTTGGAGTCAATAAAAGAAGCACCAGTGGAACACTGGGGTTGATGTAATTGACTTACCACCTTCCCCACAAATTTGAGCTCAATATTTTACACATTACTCTAGACTTCAACTCTAGTTTATACAGCCCATACCATAAAACTAATGAATACCTTCAATATACAGTGGAACCTCAGTTCATGAATTTAATTGATTTCTGAAGACCATTTGTCATCCAAGATGTTTACAAGCCCAAACTATTCATGAGAAAGCAGAGCAAAATTGAGCATGGATATGCACTGAGCGAAAGCTAGACAAATACTGACATTCTTCTACTGAAATGCCCAGCTTGTTGCCAACCATTGTTGCCGGCTTGCATATACATTACTCAAAACACCGTTCATCTCCCCAGATGTTTTATGTTCGACAAATTGTTTGCAAATAGATTTGTTTGTCATTAGATGCATTCATAAACCAAAGTTCATATATACAGTGGAACCTCCGTTTAAGAATTTAATTAATTCTTTGAAGGCTATTTATCACCCAAAATGTTTGTCAACTGAAACTATTTTTCCCTATAGGAAATTAGGAAATTCAAGAGATGGCATGATGAATTCAAGCATCAGGTGCACACCCAATGATGCTCCCAGTTTATCACCAACTGTTGTTGCCGGCTTATGTGTTTGTTACTTAAGACACCATTCATCATCTGAAATGTTTTATGTTCAAACTATTGCTCATAAACCAATTTGTATGTGATAAGAGGTGTTCATAAACCCCAGTATGCAACTGGTACTTAATTTATCGACCCCAAAAGGATGAAAGGTAAACCTTGCCTCTGTAGCATTTGAACTCAGAATGAGAAGAAGGGCAAAATGCTAAGCAGTATGCTTACAATTTTGCCCACTTTCCACCTGAAATGATGGCTAAATATTAATAAAATACATCAATCAATGGGCTGAAGTAGTGAAATAATTATAGTTATATACAAAAAATATCAACCTTGAACATTGGGCCTGACAGAGGCAAAGTGGCTGAGGACCTTTTGAGTGTGGGGCCTGATGGAGGTGAGGTGGCTGAGTTCATTCTAAATGGGCCTCACTGAGGAGAGATGGCTGAGTTCATTTCAAGCATTGGGCCTCATGGAGGTAAAGTGGCTGAGTTTCTTTGAGCGTTGGGCCTCATGGAGGCAAAGTGGCTGAGTTCCTTTTGAGTATTGGGCCTCACAGAGGCAAAATGGCTGAGGACCTTTCAAGTGTTGGACCTGATGGAGGTGAGATGGCTGAGTTCATTCTGAATGGGCCTCACTGAGGCAAGATGGCTGAGTTGCTTTCGAGCATTGGGCCTCATGGAAGCAAAGTGACTGAGTTCCTTTCGAGTGTTGGGCCTCACAGAGGCAAAGTGGCTGAGTTCCTTTCAAACAGGCCTCATGAAGGTGAGATGGCTGAGTTCCTTTTGAGTGTTGGGCCTCATGGAGGCAATAAGCAAGACCTTTGACCTTATGCTTGAGAAGGAGACTCATCACACCAAGAATAATCACAGTCATGGCAGATACCAGTGTTGCACAAATGGCACCCATGCCAGTGGCACATAAAAGCATCCATTACACTCTCAGAGTGGTTGTCATTAAGAAGGGCATCCATCCGTAGAAAACCATGCCAAATTAGACTGGATCCTGGTACAACCTTCCAGTGTGTCAGCCCAGTCAAACCATCCAACCCATGCCGGCTTTGATAATGGACACTAAATGATGATAATGATAATGATGATTATGATGATGATGATGATGATGATGATGGTGGTGATGCTGCTGCTGATGATGATAATGCTGACATCTTGTATAACCTACGATGCTCCCACCATTGCTAACTCTAACTCAACAGTATTGTTTTCATGCAGGTGGTATATAAGAGTAATTTATTTACTGAATCTTCCTACTTTTCTATATCTATACATGTACAGAATTGTACATTTACAAAATTCACGCAATTCATATATTGCTAAGGAGGTTTTATACTACCAAAGCATGTACAGAGTTGTCTCCCATACTAGCTAAACAACTTAAAATATAAATCATTGACTAGAATTGATTTTGTTTTGCTTTTTGTCACCACATAATTATTTCTAATAAATATATTTAATGCTCTCTGTTCTAACTATATTAATTCTCTAACTCAAGTGAAATGCAAATCCTGATTTTCTTTGGTAAAACGAAACCATATAAATAATTAGGAGGCAAATCAATCATCTTATTGATCATCCAGCGTTTTGAGATCAATCATGTAGCTACTAGTTCTTCAGAGATATTAGCTCAACTGTTCCCCTATCATAAAACAGCTTTGAGCTATCTCGTTAACATTACTTTAGATTAGAAATTTCTTTCCATAATAAGCTTATGGCAGACTGCTTATTGATTGTTAAATGTAACCTGACCGAAAAAAGACAGAGAATTAAAAGCAAGCAGAACCAAACTTAGCAAAGACAATTGCAGAGATTCCACAATATCATGAACAAAAAAAAAAAAAAGACAAATCCAACAATATTCTTTTAGTCAAATGAAATTTTATGAAACTTCTCTCACATTGTGCCAAGAGCAGAGGAAGAACATTATTTACTGACATCCATTATTTGCCAAGAGAGGAAAATATTTTATTTCTTTATTGTTTTGCACATGTGTTAAGGTGCATAGCCTTGTGGTTAAGGTGTTGGCCTCATGATGATTAGGTCTTGTGTTCGATTCTTAAAGTAGGTAGCACAATGTGCCCGTGATCAGGGCACTTCATTTTCAGTTGCTCCAGTTCACTTAGCTGACATTGAATACCAGTGGCAATTGAGGATTCAAACCCTGTGAGAGACTGTTGTTCCATTTAGCGGCTTAATGGTTAGCATATTTGGTTCATGGTCATAAGGCTGTGAGTTTGATTTCTGGTGACGCATTGTGTCCTTGAGCAAGACACTTTATTTCACATTGCTCCAGTCCACTCATCTGGCAAACATGAGTTGTACCTATAGTTTCAAAAGCCCAGCCTTGTCACATTCCATATCATGCTGAATATCCCTGAGAATCATGCTAAAAGTTATGCATGTCTGTGGAGTACTCAGCCACTTACACATTAATTTTATGACCAGGCTGTTCCATAAACCAAATCAACTGGAGAATTCATGATCATAACCAATGGAGTGCCAGTCAGTGGAGAGAAATTCTCACATTCTCAGTCAATTAAACACCTTGAGACCCTGGGTAAAGCACTTCCATATTTGCAGCATTTATCTGAAACAGGCTAGGCATTCTCGTAATATTAACAGATCAGAGACCTCAAGAAATTTTCCATGGACCTCGGCTTGAAAGTCCTTGTTGGTTCTTGTCAACTGCCTGTTGATTCTCACCAATGCTCAGAGTTTCTCTGAGAATGTCATCACTCTTGCCCACCACTAAAACCTCTATGAAATACTGAAGTGGAACTTCCACTAATCATATTTCCAGATTTACAGAGAGCTTTAAGGGCCTAATGACACTCTACACACAGGTGTCCTCAGTCTGTGCTTGATCCAGAACTACAGCTCAGTTAAAGAAATGAATAATAGAAAAGCAAGTCTGACACATAGCAATTGCACCTACTTACAATCAACGAAATGCTGAAGACGTGGTTTCAACACAAATCTAAGCATCATCAGCCTAGTCCTCCACTCATCAAATGTTGACAACAAATGGAGTGTAGCAGAGCAGTTAAACTATTTCACCCCTGCATGGCAGCACACCGGTGTTGCGTTCCTCTGCCCTTTGAAAGCTAGTGGCGGAGGAATACACATGATGACTTCCACCCAGCCAAAGGGCACAAAAACTTTTAAAACTTACAGCTGTTCCGAATAATCGATGACTGTTTGATATAACTATGCATATTAAACAAGCAGGTGCAATACTGAGACAATTTTTAGGTATAGATGAAAGCAAAATAAAATATCAACCAACACAAATTTTTATAGCTTCTTGGAACAGACTAGAAGCTTGCAAAAACTTTAAAAACTTACAGCTGTTCCGAATAATCGATGACTGTTTGATATAACTATACATATTAAACAAGCAGGTGCAGTACTGAGAAATTTTTAGGTATAGATGAAAGCAAAATAAAATATCAACCAACACAAATTTTTATAGCTTCTTGGAACAGACTAGAAGCTAGCAGGTTAACATGTGATCATAAACTGTCCAGTAACTTTGGTCACACGGAATGACATGTCGATTGGTTACTTTTACACTCACTTGGAAACAACTTATTGTATTTTCTCTTTCATACAATGCATGAATTTTTACTGCTTATTAGTGAGTTAATACTTTTCTCTGCCAGTATCACTCCAGCTGATCATTATTTCTATCATTGCACACATCCTTCTACACAAGTCAAATTCATAATTACCTTTGTTTATTTGCTATACAGTGCTATCCTCACTTTAAATAAATCTGTGTTATGTTAACCCCCCCCCACTCCACCAAAAAATTGCTTTCTGATAATTTCATTTTCTCACACTGAACAACCTCTCTTATTAAATTGGTGACCCAACTGCTGACCACTCATTCAACTCCATCAACAACAATGTTCACGCTTAACTATCTCTCCATACTAAAGGAGCATCAAAAGCAGAAAGTAGAGCAGGCATTCCAATCCAGTGAGACAAGAATGGATGCAAATTTGACAAGCCTATACACTCAACACAGTGGAGACACATGGCCTAATGGTTAGAGCAGCGGACTCGCGGTCGAGGGATTGCGGGTTTGAATCTCAGACCGGATGATGTGTGTGTTTATGAGCAAAACACCTAAGATCTACACAGCTCCAGCAGAAGGTAATGGTGAACTTCTGCTGACTGTTTTGCCACAACTTTCTCTCACTCTTTCCTCCAGCATCTTGCAGCTCACCTGTGAGGGACTGGCATCCCATCCAGGTGGGGAACCTATACACCAAGGAAACCGGGAAACAGGCCCTCATGAGCCATGCGTGGTTCGAGAAGGAACAGACAATGAGCTGCACTCACATATCACCTGGCTGGAAGAGAAATAGCAGCATCAGCAGAAAGCAGTGTTGATGAACAAACTTTGGGTTAGTCAAAATATGTCACAGACATTTTAACTAAACTGAACTTCATATATATATATAAATATATATAAATAAATAAATAAAGAAAGAAAGAAATGTATGTATATTTTTACTGGGGAAGGCCATGCTCTACATTTTACAGGGTCTTTCTTCTCTGGATTAATGCTTTCTGCAAATGGTATATACATGGTGACTGATGTGGTGATTCATTTTAATAGTTATAATAAATATAAAGAAATATGCATATACAAATACACACACACACACAAATAAAGAAATATATATTATATATATATATATATATATATATATATATATATATATATATATACATAGATAGATATAGAGATATACACATGTTGATATGTATGTATACATATATATATGGATTCATATGTATATATTTATATCTATATATATATATATATATATATATATATATATATATATAACACACACACATATATATATGTATATATAGATAGATAGATATAGATATATATACACACATATATATACACACACACATATATATATGTATATGTGTGTGTATGTATATATATAAATATTTGTAAAAGTATATATATATATATGTATGCATGTATACACAGGCACACATTTTACAAGTAACATGTTTTTCGGTTCATTTCGAATTTCAAAGCATTATTCTCTAATTCTTAAGAAATGGTATTTTCGTATTAAAATATATAAAGTGTGTTTCAGGTTGAAACGCTGGAATGTACTTATTAGCAGCCATTATATTCATACTGAATTAAAACATCATAATAATGCTGCCTCATCTCCATTTTATAATATATTGTCTATTGAATATTTCTGTCTTATAAATCAAATAAAAAAAACAGAGAATTAAGATTACTTTAAGTTTCTGTCTTATTAACGTCACATCATACAGATGCAGGCATACAACTATATAAATCCACATGCACATGCACACCAGCTTATATATATATATATGTAAATATGCCTGTTCATAAGTGTGTAAAATGCTGTGAATGTTTGCAAGCTATATATACACAGTTTATAGCTCTATATGCAATTTATTATCCTTTAATAAACTCCAGTTTGGTTTTTGTTTACACTTCTGTAGCTTGCGTAAAGCAGGATATTTTTAGTGTATGCTAGTTTATGTGTGCCTGTACATTGATGTACATGTGTGAGTTTATGAAATACACACTTGTGTATGCATGCATGCATATGTATATATATATATATATATTTACACGTACATATATTTATATACATACATATACATGTATATATATGTATATATATATAGACACACACACACACACACACACACATACGCTCATATATGTGTGTGTGTGTTTGTGTGTGCATGTGTGGAGGCACGTGGCTTAGTGGTTAGGGTGTTGAACTTATGATCGTAAGGTTGTGGTTTCAATTCCTGTACCTGACGATGCGTTGTGTTCTTGAGCAAAACACTTGATTTTCGCGTTGCTCTAGTCCACTCATCTGGCAAAAATGAGTAATCCTGTGATGGACCAGCATCCTGTCCAAGTGGGGAATTTCTATGCCACTGAAACTGGGAAACCGGCTCTTATGTGCCTGCATGGATCGAGAAGGAACATTTATATATCATCATCATCATATACGATGGTCTTCTTTCTGTTTCTATCTACTAAATCCACTCAGAAGGCTTTGATCAACCCAAAACTATAGTAAAAGATACTTACCCAAGGTGCCATACAGTGGGACTGACTCGGAACCATGTGGTTTGTAAGCTACTTACAACACAGCTACTCTTGTGCTGAAATACAGGTTTTGCACACACATCAGATGAAGGTTATCTGTGTGTATCTGCAAGTGCATGTGCATATATATACAAGGTGGTATCTAAAAGTGCCCGAACCAGTGGTGTAATGTGCCATCAGATGGCAGCACATGGTTGCACGTGCAGTGACTGCTAGCAGTTAATTTCATGTCTGTCCTACACATACACACATATATATATTCCTTATGCATTCCAAATCTGAGTCACAGATTTTGACGTATGGGGTATCAAAAGATTCAGTATTATTTCAGCTATAAATTAAACTTAATTTCCATTCACATATTTGCATTTCAAAAATTTACATTATATAATCTTTTCCATAAATCACCTATCGTAAACATTTTATACAACGACGTCACATTTTCCATGTGTGTGTGTGTTCCTTAAAAGACATCAATCATCATGACACACACCTTCACTCACTCAATCTCGCTTTCTCTCTCTCTCACACACACTCGTACGCACGCACGTACATACATACTTATATCTTTCACTTTCATTTTCTGTCCTTTACACTTTCTCTTCTTTCAATTTCTGCTCACTACAATTAAGTTTTTCGGGAATAAGCAGGAGAAGCACAAAATGAGCCACCACAGCATAACGGTGTGTCAGTGTATGTGTTAACTGACATAATGAATGCCTGGAGGTGAAACGCTTGACAAAAAACGATAAGGTATCAAAGGTGTATAAAAATACACGTTTACCGTTCAATTACCAGTTCATAAATATCCGCAGCGGTTGCAAGGTATTTACGGTTACATATTTACCCTTAAATTAACACACACACACACACACACACACACACACACACACATATATATATATATATATATATATATACGTTTAAATATTTGTTGTGCAAGATTTTTTATGTGAAGTCGTGTGTTGAAACAGATATTGTTATATTTCGGAATGGTCATTTTGCCAGTTTAGCCAATAAAAACACACGCACTATATATTTGGTGTTATTTTGCTTCAGCGTTATTTGTTTCGGCCAGAGTTCTTTCGTCACATAGAGATATAAGCATGCGCAAATGAAGACATACAATAGAAATACAAAATGGCTGACAGTTAGTAAGGAGAGACACAAATAAGAAAGAAGAAAACAAAGGACCACTGATGCAGTCACAGGAGTGTGACGAAGGAACTCTGGCCGAAATAAGATTAAGATTAATGTAAAAAATAAATAACACTGAAGCAAAATAACACCAAATATATAGTGCGTGTGTTTTTATTGGCTAAACTGGCAAAATGACCATTCCGAAATATAACAATATATATATATATATATATATATGAATTTATATATAAATGTTAATTTAAGGGTAAATATGTAACTCTCTATTTCATAACTTATCTAGATTAACTATTTCTTAACCATCCTCTCAAACCGTCTCTGATGAAGGGGTATAATAAATATCCTGGAAACAACTGTAAGACCTTCTATATATAAATTTTCTAAAATCTACACAGCCTTGGGTTTTTTTTAATCTCATTACGAAATAAAATTTATATATATATATATATATATTCAGAATTAGCATTTCATACATTTGCCTCAATTTGGTTAATTTATACTGCATACGAAAATAAATACATACATGCATGCATACATACATACATAATACAATTGCTTATAAAATAGGAATTAATGTAAAATTTTCCAGGAAGAACACACCTCGGACTTCTCGAGGATTTACCCCTCCCCTTCCTTCCCTTCAACTCCCTCCTTGGAATTTTCCAGGAAGTCCCCCTCATCGGACTTTATGAGAAAGTACTCCTTCACATTCCTCCCATTCAATTCCCCATCCTTGAAATTTTCAGGAGGTCACACTCCTCAGAATTTTCCAGGATGTTTTCCTTCCCTTTTCTTCAAATACCCCTCCTTGGAATTGTCAAGGCAGTTCTCCTCCTCGAATTTTCCAGAAAGTTCTCTCCTTGACCTCCCCCTCCTTAAAATTTTCCTGGAACTACTCCTTCCCATTCAGTTCCCACTCCTTGGAATTTTCCAGGAAGTACTCCTCGGAGTTTTCCAGGTAGTATCCCTCTCCCTCCTCCCCTTCAATTCCCTTGGAATTTTCTAGGAAGTCCCCCGCCTCGGACTTTTCTAGGAAGTTCTCACTCCGCTTCTTCCCCTTCACCTCACCTCCTTGGAATTACCCAGGAAGTCCCCATTCTCGGACCTTTCCAGGACGTTCTCCCTCCCCTTCCATCTATTTCCTACTTTAATCCGGCTCCTTGGAATTTTCCACGAAGCCCTCTCCTCGGAGATTTCCTGGAAGTACTCCCTTTCAATTCCTCTTCCCTGGAATTTTCCAGAAAGTCTCCACTCGAAATTTTCCAGAAAGTATCCCTTCCTTCTCTTCAATTCTCCTCGTTGGAATTTTCCAGGAAGTACTCACTCTCCTACCTCACCTTCGGCCCCTCCAATTCTCTCCAGTTTTCCAGGAAGTCCACCTCCTCGGACTTTTCCAGGAAGCATTCTCTCCCCTGCTTTCCCTTCAATTACTCCGCCTTGGAATTTTCCAGGAAGTCCCTATCCTTGAAATTTTCCAGGAAGTCCACCTCCTCGGAGTTTTCCAGGAAGTCCCACTCACCCATCCACGGACTCAATCACACTCATCCTCCTCAGACTTGTCAAGGTAGTCTATTACCCGTCTCGGACTTTTGCAGCCCGTCTCCTCCCCACCCTCGGAATTTTCCAGGCAATCTTGTCCCCCATCCTCGGAATTTTTCGGGAAGTTTCCTACCCATCTTCGAGCTTTTCCAGGTAATCCTCGGACCTTTCCAAGAAGTCATAAGGAAATTGCAGGTCGGTCTCGGAAGTTTCCAGGAAGTATGCCCTCATTACCGGACTTTTCCATGTAATCTCGCCCCCTTCTCCCTCCTCAGAGTTTTCCAGGAAGTCCTCGGAAGGTAATCTCGTCCCCATCCTCGGACTTTTGCAGGAAGTCATCGGAAAATTCCAGGAACCCACGAAACATTCCAGAACGTCTCCTCAATTCTCTCGGTACTTTCCAGAAAATATTCAGAACTTTCAAGGAAGTCTCCTCTCATCCTCGAACTTTTCCATGTAATCTCGGAAACCAGGAAGTTTCGGAGTTTTCCAGGTAGTCTTCAGAATTTTGCATGCAATCTCGTCCCCATCCGTGGACTTTTCCAGGAATTCTCCTTACCATCCTCAGAGATTTTTCAGGAAGTCCTCAGAATTTTCCTACCTAACCACAGACTTTTCCAGGTAATCTCGTCCACAACATCTGACCTTTCCTGGAAATCATCAGAAAATTGTAGGACGCTCTCAGAACTTTCCAGGAAGTCTCCTCTCATCCCTGGATTTTTGCATGTGATCTCATCATCTTCTCCCTCCTCAGAGTTTTCTTTCTCCATCAATTTATCCATTTCCAAAATCTCCAAGTACTTATAGCCCGTTTGTTCTATCTGCTTCATAACCACCCCTTGACACTATTGTTAGCCTGACCATACATTTGATTTTGTGTCTCTTCAAGACTAACACACCACACATTCTCGGTCTGAACTCCATTCTGATATCAGCACTAAAAGTATATACCGTATCAACGAGGGAACTGAACTGACTTGGGCTTCATCTTTACCATAAAGTTTGAGGTCATCCATGAATAACAAATGGTTGAGTTTTTGTTGGTGGCTTTTGAATACATACCCTGCTTTTGCCTTCCTCAGAATCAGTCTTAGTACAAAGATCAGTGGAAGATGCCCCTCCTAATTTCTACTGTCCCTAAACTTCTTCCGTATGCTGTCAGACCCGTCCTCCAATTTGCCATACTTTTTCCAAGCAATCGCTCAACATTCAATGCAATACCAAATAGGTTCATACTTTCCATTATCCAAGAGTGTGGGTTCATATTGTACGCCTTATGATAGTTGATTCATGACATGGCTAAGTTATTTTTTCTCCTCTTGCAGTCTCTAAGTAAAATTTTGTCTATCAGGAGTTGATCCTTGGTACCTCTGCACTTATACTTGCAATCCTTCTGCTCATG
>NC_043019.1:31063842-31073842 GCF_006345805.1 Octopus sinensis | reverse complement strand
TGGTCATCTCGTCATGTGATACATTTAATGCTTAACTCACTCTTATTGTGTGTATGTGTATGTGTGTGTGTATTTATATATATTTACATATACATACATATATATATATATATATATATATATATATATATATATTATATATATATATATATTATATATATATATATATATGTGTGTACATACATACATACATACATACATACATACATACATACATATATATATATGCAAATATGTGTGTGTGTGTGTGTGTGTGTTTTCTGCGTTGATTTGATAAGCGGTGTCAATTCTACATTTCTGTAAATAATAATTATAATTGAGACCCCCTTCAGTCATGAATGACCATGGGATTGCATCTAGAAAGTTACCCTCCAAGGGTCATATGTATATATATATATATGAGTAATTCTTTTTGGAACAGTAGATCACATACAGTTATGAATAGCAGCAAGTAAATATTAGATTGAAAACCCTAATGAATAGACAAAGTGGAAGGTTGTCTATTGGACATCAACAACTTATAAGGGAGTATTTACTTTAAGCATTGCAGAGTACATCAAATGAGAGGTATGTTAAAGGGGTGTTAGTAATACAAATAGAACATTAAATATGAAAAATAATAACAGAGCTAGTAATATGTTATCTTAAAATTATTTAATCAGTCCAGATATTTTATGTTTAAAAAACCCTTTTCAAGAATTTATGAATGAAACGGGGAGATAAATTATGTGTCCATTTCAGTGGCATGTTGGTTCCTTGTGTGCAATAATGGAATTACTATGTATTTTAAGGTGTAGAAATTTTGACGCTAAAATTTATGTTCTACGGTCTTTTAAGGTGAGAGAAAAGTGAATCAACTAGTTTCATAAAATCCATTAGCACGTTTTTGTTTGTGTTTTTTTTAAACTTTGAACTCTTTGATAATTGCTGTGCTTATTTGTTTTTGAATTGCTTTTGTATGGCTTCTTTTATTCACCGATTACTGATAGGACAAGCTTTAGTGTTAATGATAACAGTAATGCCCTTGTTTATATTTTTGCATTTTGTAAGATGTTTTTTGAAAGATGATGCATGTGTCTTCAGAGCATGTGTGTTTAGAACATGTGCATGTAGAGAGTACGTGTAGACCATGTGTGTTTAGCGCATGTGTGGAAAGTGTCAGCAGGCTGGGTCAACCAAAGCCTTGTGAGTGGTCTTATACAAAACCCACTCACAAGTTTGCTTCCAAACCATGTAGTCAGTGCTACATTTACCCATTAAGCAAAATAAGGACGTGCTTGGGGAATCAAGGGATGGTGGGCACCAGAGAAAGGAAAATGGTTTATGGCACAAAAGAAATCACTTTAAACTTGCTAAAGTAATATTCATAATGCCTTGTCTCTACTAAGTATAGAAGCAGAAGTTTTATGTAAAATTAATTTTAACAATGTCATCGAAGACTTTGAAATAAAATTTTTAAAAAGTAGGAGAAAACTTTTCAAATATGAATAAAGTGGAATAAACATCATTTTCCATCTTGCTGTTGGTTTTGTTTCATTTTGAAAAATAAAGGTTTATTTTATAGTTTACTAGCAGTATAGCCCGGCGTTGCCCAAGATTAAGTTAGGATTCTTAAGTAATCAAGCGCTTATTTTCAAACCAAAATAAGTGACAGTGACATCAAATTTGAGCAAAATCCATTGAAAGGCTTTGCTTAGCCAAAGGCTATAGTAGTAAACACATTTTTTTTATTAAGAGCACACATGCATACACATGTACCTACATACATATATATGTGTGTGTATATATGTGTGTGTGTATGTATATATATATATATATATATATATATATATATATATACATACACACACACATACATATATCTATGTATATATATCTATACGTGTATATATATAATATATATGCATATGTATATGTGTCATATATATATATATATGCTGGACCACTGAAATCTACAATTTTTTTTTTCATTCTCTCTCTCTGTTTATTTTCTCTTATTCCTTCCTGTTGAAGAGCTTAGGCTCGAAACATAAAAGACTTTTCCTGAGCGTCAAACTAATAAAATTGCTTGTTGTTCACACACCTGCCTTTATCTTTTTGTTTTTCTATAAATTTGAACTATATATCATCATCATCATCATCATCATTTTTTAACAATCGCTTTCCATGGTGGCATATACATACACACACACATATGTATTTATATTTATATATATAAAATGATGGCTTAATATTAGTTGACTCGTGTGAAAAAACTTCTGGTTGTTGAACAATACATGTAAGAATAAAGTGATTAAAAATAATGGTATATATTATTTGCTTGTATTTTTTTTTTTTGCACATTTTTAATATTTTGACAGGCAAGAGAAAAAGAAAAAATAGAATATTTTCTTGGTTCTTTTGTTTATTTTTTGTTTGGGAAATATCTTTTATATATTTATGTCTTTTTGTAACTTTTATAGAACTTCAAACAAAATAAACTTTAAAATGTTTAGGTAACACACAAACAAAATTAGAATTTGTATCAATAGACTTGGCTAAATCATTGAACCAACAATAAAAATATGGATGCATGTGTGTATGTATGGGTGTGTGTGCATGTGTGTATATGTGTGTATGTATGTATGTATGTATGTATGTATTTATGTTTGAATGTATGTATGTGTTTGAATGTATATGTATATATATATACATATATATATATATGTGTGTGTGTGTGTGTATATATATATATATATATATATACATACATATATATGTGTGTGTGTATATATGAGTGTGAATGTGTGTGTGTGTTCAATGATATAAGAAATCTATTTATATTTTTTTTTACCAAATATTTGAAAATATTATTTATTCAGAAAGTGTACAGTGAATTTTCTACTGAGAGTAGAAAATCCAACGATTTGGGCAGAGTCCTTTTACAGGGGAAAAGTTGACAGGAGAGAAATTAAAGGAAGGTGGCAGAATTTTTTCATCACCTCTGTTTGAAAGACAGGCTGCAACTGATGAGGAACACCAGGCAATGTGAGCTTCATACATAGGCAGGAATTATTGGTTTCGAATTTTGGTGCAAGGCCAGCAATTTTAGGGAGGGGCTTGGCTGATTACATTAACCCCAGTGTTCAACTGGTATTTATTTAATCGCTTTTGAAAGGATGAAATGTGGAGTTAACCTCGGTGGAATTTGAACTCAGAGCAGAGAGACAAACAAAATGCTGGTGAGCATTTTTCCCAGCATGCTAACGATTCTGCCAGCTCATTGCCTTAAATAGACAGGGATTATTAGGAAAAAATTTGAAAGAGAGAGGTTAAAGGAGAGAAAAATGAAATGAAGAGGAGAAACAGGTATGGCAAGAGTGAAACGAAGGGAAAAATTGATGAGATAAGAACAAGATTACTCAACTAAAAGGAAGAATATTAGAAGGAAAAATGTATGTATATACAGAGTCCACCCAAAAAAATGCATATACACTTCAGGAAAGGAAAATTCTGTATCCCATCCAAGGACGTACTGTATATAGGCGCAGGAGTGGCTGTGTGGTAAGTAGCTGCTTACCAACCACATGATTCTGGGACTGTCCCACTGTGTGGCACCTTGGGCAAGTGTCTTCTACTATAGCCTCAGGCCGACCAAAACCTTGTGAGTAGATTTGGTAGACAGAAACTGAAAGAAATCCATCGTATATATATATAGACATATATATATGTATGTCTGTGTATATATTTGTGTGTCTGTGTTTGTCCTCCCAACATCGCTTGACAGCCGATGCTGGTGTGTCTACATCCCCATAACTTAGTGGTTCGGCAAAAGACATCAATAGAATAAGTACTAAGCTTACAAAGAATAAGTCCTGGGGTCAGTTTGCTTGACTAAAGGCGGTGCTCCACCATGGCCACAGTCAAATGACTGAAACAAGTAAAAGAGAGTATAAATATTTTAATTTAATGTTATTGCAATGTATTTGGGATTATTAAGGATGGCGAGCTGGCAGAAATCTTAGCATGCTGGGTGAAATGCTTAGTGATATTTCGTCTGTCTTTATGTTCTGAGTTCACATTCCACCGAGGTCGACTTTACTAGCATCCTTTCAGGGGTCGATAAATTAAGTACCAGTTGCATACTGGGGTCGATCTAATTACTGGTTCCATACCCCAAAATTTTGGGCTTTGTCCCTAAAGTAGTAAAGAATCACCATTCCAAGAAATGCTGCACTTCATTTTAGTTACAATATATATACATACATATATATATATATATATATATATATATATATATATATATATAAATAAATGCACCCTTTTAAAGCCTAGCCGGGCTCATGGGCCCAGTTTCCCAGTTTCAGTGGCGTATGTGTTCCCCAGCTGGATGGGATGCCAGTCCATCGCAGCGTTACTCATTTTTGCCAGTTGAGTTGACTGGAGCAACGTGAAATGAAGTGTTTTGCTGAAGAACATAACGCGTTACCTGATCCAGGAATTGAAACCACAATCTTACGATCATGATTCTGACACCCTAACCACCAAGCCACATGCTTACAAACTCACACACACACACACACATATATATATATATATATATATTTGATATTTTGGGTTAATAGTCCTTTATCAGGAGAAAATGGAACATTTTCTTAAGCTGGTTTATTTTCTCCTGATGTGTTGGAGGGAGTTGGAACATGCACAAAACAGTATTGTTATCATAAACAATTTGTCTTATGAAATTCTCAACTGTTATTAATCAATGATTTCAGTTTATAAATATGGATAGCCTCCATTAAAAAAACTGAAATGGCATAGCTGTGTGGGTAAATGGTTTGCTTCCCAACCACATGGTTTCTGGTTCACTCCTACCATGCAGCTCTTTGTGCAAGTGTCTACTACTATAATCTCAGGCTGACCAAATGCTAGAGGATAAGTTTGGTAGGCAGAAATTAAAAGTCCATCTTGTGTATATGTTTGTGTGAAAATTCTTGTACCCCTTAGATTAAAATGATGCTTTGTGATTTGAGGGGTATTTGCCTATTTCCATGTCAATGTTTACTGGTGGAAACTGGCAGCAATTTGCATCCCTTTGTTTCAAAACTATAACTTAGCAATTGAATAAATAGAGAGTGATAAAATAATAAACAAGACTAACTTAAATTGTGGGGGGGTCAATGCTGAAAACTTTTGGAAGTTGTGTCCTGTCTTGAATGCAGTCTAAGGACAGAAACCAGTAAAGGAAGAAACAAAAAATAAATACAAAGAAAAAAGAATAAAAATAAATATAGGTGCAGGAGTGGGTGTGTGGTAAGTAGCTTGCTTACCAACCACATGGTTCCGGGTTCAGTCCCACTGTGTGGCACCTTAGGCAAGTGTCTTCTTTTATAGCCTTGGGCCGACATAAGATTTGTGCGTGGATTTGGTAAATGGAAACTGAAAGAAGGCTGTTGTATATATATGTATATATGTGTGTGTGTATGTTTGTGTGTCTGTGTTTGTTCCCACAACATTGCTTGACAACTGATGCTGGTGTGTCTATATCTCCATAACTTAATGGTTCAGCAAAAGACACTGACAGAATAAGTACTAGGCTTACATACAATAAGTCCTGGGATCGATTTGCTTGACTAAAGGCCGTGCCCCAGCATGGCCGCAGTCAAATGACTGAAACAAGTAAAAGAGTAAAAGAGTAATTCATCTGAAGAAAATACAATTCTCAGCATCATTCTTATTATTGGTATTATTTTTCTTGTAAAAGACAGCCAATCCAACAGAAAACTTTGAAATAGCCATCAAGTTTTACAAAACATTAATTGGTCCATTTCTCTAACAAAGGGTTTTTGGATCTTATGTTTTTTTTTCTATTATTCCTCTGTCATGATATAAAATTATATAGGAATCTATGTTAGTGTGCATTCGACTACTTTTGGATAAAGCAGCTTACATGTGCCATAAAAAAAGATGTACTATTAGAAGCTATCAAAGAAATCAGTAGAAATTCTAAAACTGGATGACAGTTCAGGTGTATGTCATTTTACATTTTCTTTCATTTTATTTCTGTCCATTTATTGATTTGTTTTTGATTTTTTTTTCTTATGCTGTAATGAAATACGGTCCTTATTTCAAAAAAAAAAAAAAAAATCAGGTAGATAGGTAAAAATAAAAATAAAAATAAATATAAAAAACAATCCAAAGTGAAAAATGAAATGAAATGAAATGAAATGAAATGAAAAGAAGAGGAAATAAGGAAATGATCTTGGATTTTAATTACGTTGCTGTCACAAGCAGAATTCTATGAAATACTTATAGAGTAGTTTGGTGTCAACTAAGGAGATTGGAAATTCTTTTAAGTAGTCCATTCTAGCTTCATCCATAATTAATTTTGTCTCAAAGAAGAAAAATCAAGAGCGTCGTTATAATGATGAACGCTGCTGTGTTTTCAATACGTGGGTTTCAGAAATTGCTCATTACAATGACTGTAAATGAACGCTTCATGTTTATTCATTGATATGAAATACAAAGCCGTCAATTTGATCTTTTGTGTTTGTCGAGCGTGTATGCCCACTTGTCGTTTAATATGAAGAAGCCAGCGTCTGTGATTGAATAGGGCATTATCGGTATAGAACCGGTTGCTTTTAATCACAATGCCTGAACTGGAATCTTACAAAAGAACTATAAAGTTTTAAACTTTAACCGAACTATGGTGATTCGCTGATTTCTGATTACACAGTGATAGATATAATCATTGTACAATTGACAGCAGATTACTACTGTCTTCTAATTGGTTAGGATTGCATTGAAACAAACAAACAAACAAACAAACAAACAAACAAAAAAGTAGAAGACTGATTATTGCTCTGATGACAAATATTGTGCTGGAGAAAAGTCTTTGAAATAAACAAAATTGAAGTGTTTCAATAATTCAGTTTTTAATCATTAAAATCAAGTTTAGTTTTAAGACACATCTTGTGGATGTTCGAGGATGCTTCCTCAGTTTCTGGGGTCTGAGGAAGTTTCATGCCTTTCAACATCAAACATTATCATGCAGCTGAGCCAACAGGGATTGGTCAATTCCCAGCTTCCATTCCAGCAACAACCAGCCAATGGTCTCCACTCACTGTCCAAAGTTACCTAATTTCAATGCTTATAGCCCTCATCTTTGTTATTATAGTAACATCAAGCCCAGTCAAAACTTTGCAGAATGAATGCCCCACAAAACATCCACAGCCAACTTCAAGTGCCTCACAATGCCCCTGCCAGCTCGGATATTTCTGCACTGCTCTACCATTCCTGGTATTTGGCAAGCCTCCTCATGTGGGTCTCCTCCATGCATTCCTCCCAATTCTCAAATGACTACTTGTTTCATGGAATTGGAGATTACTGTATCTGGGCTGAGTGCTGTTGGTTCAATGTAATCTATCAATAGATAAAGAAGTTTTGATTCTCAGTGTTTCAGTTCTGTCCTCATCCAAACAAAGTTATTTGACTCACAAGAAATAGCAGCTAAAACGACAGAATGTGGAGGTAACTATTCCTTTTGGATGCCACCTTAGATGGCTTTCCTTTGGATGCAGCCTTAGATGTTTGCAGATATTGTAAACCCATTGTCACAGATGTGGTCTCAGTATTCAATTGTGGATCTCTTTCAAACTGTCAGTGTCAGCAGCTATTAGGACCTAAAATTGGAACCTTGTCAGTGTCAGCAGCTATTGGGACCTGAAAATGGAACCTTGTGAGCCCTGGAGCTGTAATACCAATAGCACCTACCTTAAGATGGCATTTACCATGATGGTTGATACTGGAGTGCCTTTTCATAAAATACCTGTCAGATAACCAGGGCTGACACCAACTACAACAATATGATTTGAACTTCAAAATTTTTTAATATTAATAATAATTATATTAATAATGATAATAATAATAATAATAATAATAATAATAATAATAATAATAATAATAATAATATAATAATAATAATAACAATCCTTTATATTAAAGGCACAACTCCTGAAATTTCGGGGGAGGGAACTAGTCAATTACATTGATCCCAGTGTTTCACTGGTACTTAATTTATAGACCTTGAAAGGATGACAGGCAAAATCGACCTCGGTGGAGTTTGAACTCAGAATGTAAAAACGGACAAAATGCTGCTAAGCATTTTGCCCGGCATGCTAACGATTCTGCCAGCCCGCCAATGGCTTAGTGGTTAGGGTGTTGCGCTCGCAATTGCTAGAACTCAGGACTGTGTACCATGCATCAGGTGTTGAAGCGATCACAGAGCAACACGAGATGAAGTGTTTTGCTCAAGAACCCAGTCTAGGAATTATTCAATGAAAACTCTCAGTTTAATTTGCTGGGTATGATGGAAAGTGTCAGCTGCCCACAGCCAGGAAACAAAGACGACACACTTGTTTAGTGATCATGCTTCAAGAACCCCATGGAGAACTCATGCAGTTCCAAGAAACAATAATTTCTGTAGGTGTTCTATCTTTAATTCTGTACCATGTTGGTAGTTGAGTGCTGATACTTCCAAGCGTGCCAATCTCTATTGGTATCCCATCCGCTTTCTTCATCGCCCACAACCTACATATTTTTCACTTCAATACATCATACTTGTTCAATTTTCCTTCTTTCTCTTTGATCTTGTTGTCACCAGGGAATGCCATAGTGATTATCATGCATGTTTCTCTATTTTTTTCACCACAACAATGTCAGGTTTCCAACGTCTAATCTGATGGTCACCTCGAGTCATTGTATCCCACAGGATTTTGCAATCCTCAATGTCAGTGAATCCTTCTGGGATATAGTTATACTATATTTTTATCTTTCTAGGCCATAATTTCCACAGAGCTCCCAATGGATCATTCTTACCACATTCTCATGTCGTTTTTTTGTATTATTATTATTGTTGTTGTTGTTGTTGTTGTTAATATTATTGTTGTTGTTGTTGTTGTTGTTGTTGTTGTTATTATTATTATTATTATTATTATTATTATTATTATTATTATTATTATTATCATTATTATTATTATTGTTTCTGCTATAGGCATCTATGCTCAACTAATACTAAATTTATTGATCCCAGAATGATAAAAGACGAAGTCGACCACAAAATTTGAACTCAGAAACATAAAGATCCAGAAGAAATGCTGCCAAGCATTTTTGACCGGTCAGCTAATGATTCTGCCAGACCACCGCCTTTATGATGACGATGACGATGATGATGATGATGATGAGGATGATGAGGATGATGATGACGCCGCCGCCGACAACAAAAACAACAACAATAATAATAATAATAATCCTTTCTGCTGAGGGCAAAAGAAGGCCTAAAATTTGGGGGGAGGGGTTAAGGCAATTACATCAACTCCAGTACTCAACTGGTACTTAATTTATTGACCCTGAAAAGATGAAAGGCAAAATCAACCCCAGTGGCATTTGAACTCAGAATATGAAGACAGATGAAATACCACTAAGCATTTCGCCTGACATGCTAATGACTCAGCCCTAATACTAATACTAAACTTTTTTTGAGCCATGTTGGTAGTTGGGTGCTGATACTTCCAAGCATGCCAATCACTATTGGTATCCCATCCACTTTCTTCATCGCCCACAACCTACATATTTTTCACTTCAATACATCATGGTTGTTCAATTTTCCTTCTTTCTCTTTAATCTTGTTGCCACCAGGGAATGCTATAGTGATTATCATACATGTTTCTCTATTTTTTTCACCACAACAATGTCAGGTTTCCAACGTCTAATCTGATGGTCACCTCGAGTCATTGCATCCCACAGGATTTTGCAATCCTCAATGTCAGTGAATCCTTCTGGGATATAGTTATACTATATTTTTATCTTTCTAATAATAATAATAATAATAATAATAATAATAATAATAATAATAATAATAATGATAGCGGTAACTCAAATGTGGAATCTAAAAACAAAAACAATTCCTATCATAGTAGGCGCATTAGGTATGATAAAAAATATTCAGATAAATACATAACAA
>NC_043019.1:31016342-31058842 GCF_006345805.1 Octopus sinensis | reverse complement strand
TATTATTACTCTTTTACTCTTTTACTTGTTTCAGTCCTTTGACTGTGGCCATGCTGGAGCACCACCTTTTAGTTGAGCAAATCGACCCCAGGACTTATTTGTATGTAAGCCCAGTACTTATTCTGTTGGTCTCTTTTGCCGAACCGCTAAGTTACGGGGACGTAAACACACCAGCATCGGCTGTCAAGTGATGTTGGGGAGACAAACACAGACACACAAACATATACACATACACATACATATATATATATATATATATATATATATATATATTATATATATATATATACGACAGGCTTCTTTCAGTTTCCATCTACCAAATCCACTCACAAGACTTTGGTCGACCTGAGGCTATAGTAGAAGACTGAACCCGGAACCATGTGGTTGGTAAGCAAGCTACTTACCACACAGCCACTCCTACGCCTGTTATTATTATTATTATTATTATTATTATTATTATTATTATTATTATTATTATTATTAATATTATTATTATTATTACTATTATTATTATTATTATTATTATTATTATTATTATTATTATTATTATTATTATTATTACAGTGGAGAGCTGGCAGAAATGTTATCATGCTGTGCGAAATGCTTAGAGGCATTTCCTCTGTCATTACATTCTGAGTTCAAATTCTGTCGAGGTTGACTTTGCCTTCCATACTCTCGGGGTCAATAAATTAAGCACCAGTTGCATACTGGTGTCGACTTAATTGACTGCCCCCCTCCCCAAAAATATTGTGCTTTGTGCCTAGTGTTGAAAAGGAAGAATGGTAACCATAGTTACATCTTTTATCTTTTATCTCTTACTTGTTTCAGTCATTTGACTGTGGTCATGCTGGAGCAATGCCTTGAAGGGTTTAGTCGAATAAATCAGCCCCCGTGCTTCTGTTTGTAAGTTTGGAACTTACTCTGTTAGTCTCTTTCGTCGTGTAAAACATTTATAGTCATATAACTAACTGAAAGCAAACTCATTTATGATTTTGTTTGAGGACATCTGAAGGTGAGATTCTAAATGAAATTGTTTCATGTTCCAGACACTGATGGAATATAATGCAGTATTTTATATGTGTGTGTGTATATATATATATGTATATATATATATATATATACATATATATATATATGTATATATATATATATATAAACTTACTTGGAAATATATATATATATATATATATATATATATATATATATATATATATATATATACACATATATATATATATATATATATATATATATATATATACACATATATATATATATATATATATACATATATATATATATGTGTATATATATATACACATATGCATATATATACATATATACGTATAAATACATATATACACACACATATATATACACATATGCATATATATATATATATATATATATATATATATATATATATAGTATATATTCATACTTTTATATACATATATATTATATGTATATCTATGTATCTACCTATCCATTTATGCATGTATGTATGTATATAAGTATGCTTGTATGTATGTATGTATGTATGTATATATGTATGTATGCATCTCTGTATATATGTATCTATATTATATCATATATATATATATATATATGTATATATATAATTATCCTGTGTAATCGTAGTTATATGAGAATTTTATAATCATAAAATCGTATGTAAATAGACTCTCAAGAGTAGAAGATAAAAGCTGATATTTATATCACCAGGCAAACTTTAGTTGACTCAGTTTGACACATCTGTGAAGTATTAACAGTGTACTCTTCATGATTAAGCCATTAACACAGTCATTATATTCAAATATATTTATACTTCCAAAGCATGTCTGGCAAAAAAAGAGAAAAAAAAAACTTTATGTATTTATCTTGCAATGTTAAAGACTATACACAGGGATTTCATAATTTAAATATAACTTGAGACCATAGTAATAGACAGACAAACAGCACGTTTAAGCATGTTGTTATATAGTTTGATTAGGAAGCCAGAATGTGGTCTCCCAGGGAAATTTGAGTGGTAATTCCATGGCAAACAATCAGTGTTGCATAAAACAAGTTTTGGTTGAAGAGAGTTTCTTGTACAAACATACAATGATCTTCTTTCAAATAGTGTTTAAAATAATGAAGACTCTTGTTAAAGTAACATTGTTACTATTAAGATGGTTTTAAGAAGGTGTCTGAAACAAATCAATATGATATTTTGAAGACAGGTTTAATTTAGATCTCTTCAAAACAGGATGTTTTATATCTTACATGGCTTTGGTTAGCTAGGAGCTGGAATTTTTTCTGGCTGTGTGTCATCTCTTGCATAAAATCAACCAGAATGTTCAGTTATAATGAATCATATTTATTTCTATATTGCCATTAAAAAAAGGTCATTGGTTGAAGGCTGTTTTACTGAATGCCTGTAGCTTATGTAATAATGTACATTTGGCAGGAGGGGAAAATGGGAATCCTCATGTTTGGTCAGGTGGTCTTCTAACATGTAGCCAAAGTGGCATGATTGCCTATTGACCAAGAAAGCCTTTGCAAGCACTCACTCTCCTTTCTCTGTGTTAGCTTTGCATTCCCTGTGCATGTCAATTTATAAACATTATTTGGCATGAAATTGTATAGAATTTTCCATTACAGTCAGCGGTGGTGCCCCAGCATGGCCGTGGCCTTCGGGCTAAAACATTTTTAAGGATTTTTTTTTTAAGGATTTACACTTCATACCTACACAAATGTGTCAGTGTAGTGATGGGCTAAAATATAGGCTTAAGACCACCTTGCCATCATTTGTTACTGGACTGACATGGTTTTGAATGCTGAGTACTGGTATGCATAGAACAAAGGGCAGTTTTATGCAAACTGATATCAAAAGGGTTAATTTTGTTGATTTAGACTTATTTTTTTTTTGTGAGTGAAATATCAAATAGTTAATTTATGCTTGCATAGGAAGTTAGTTGATTTTCCTCAAGTTAATTGGGTACTGACATATATAACGTTGGTAATAAAGAGATTTTTACTAATTAAATCTATACCTTTAGTGTGAAAAACCAATCAGTATTTAAATAACTAATTCTAGTTAAAACAGACAGTGGAAAAAAATCGATGAAACTAAGTTAAAAATCATAGTAGTGAAGTGAGGAACGAGTAACATCATTGGTAATATAGTTGATGACACTGGACATGTTTTGGACTCATTTAACCTCATCAGGGAAGCAATGTCTAATCATTACTGGTAAATCTTAGAATGACTACAGAGAGGGAAAGCGAGTGAGAATTTTACTGACTGGACACTTGGGATGATCGGAAATATATTCAGAGACACCAGTGCATGGAAACTAAAGAAAGAGCAAAGTGGGTGCTGGTGTGTTTAATCTAGTGAGTCAAAAAAGTTTTTGTTAATTAAAATTTGATGCATATTCAGAACAAGACCGTTATGTTATTGAGTATTTCAAGTCAAATGTATTGGCTGACTTTAGATCAGTATTCAATGCATTTCCCAGTTATTGATAATTTACTAAAATCATTTATTTATTTATTCATTCTTAATGCCCATGACAGCATGGAAAACAGATGTTAGACAATGATGATGATGATGGTGATGATGATGATGATGATGATGATGATGATGATGATGGTGATGGTGGTGGTGGTTTGTGGTGGTGGTGGTGATGATGATGACATTCTGGCAGATTCAAAGGCAAACATGATAGTCGCTGTTGTGTATGTCACAAAGGAAAAACAACCTCCCTTTTACTAAGACAGTATGTTCATATCAAACAGATTTGAATCAGCAGATTCGAATGCAAATGTACTTGTTGTTGTTGTTGTTGTGTACATCACAGAATAATTTACTAATACGGAGAGAACATTTACAGTTTTTGTTCTGACTCTGAGTTCAAATCTTGCTGAAGTCAACTTCATCTTCCTTCCTCTTGGGGTCAGTAAATAAGGTACCAGCCCATTACTGAGTAGAGTTAATTTTCTCTTTCGCTTTCTCTGTGAGTCAAAACAGCCGTGTCCAGACCAAGCAAGGAATGGGCTTCACCAATTTAAAAAATACCCAAGACATGCTGTATGTAATGATGGAACCTATATAACACATGACTAAGAGTCAAATGATTAAAGCAAAGCAATTTCTTATTCACAAATAAAATACCAATATTGTTATCACATTGACTATTATTATATTGAAGTATCGTTTATCTTTTACTTGTTTCAGTCATTAGATTGCGACCATGCTGGGGCACCACGTTGAACAATTTTTTAGTCGAATGCATCAACCCCAGTAACTTTTTTTGCTAAGCCTGGTACTTATTCCATCAATCTCTTTTGTTGAACCACTATGTTACAGGGAGGTAAACACACCAACACCAGTTGTCAAGCGATGGTGGGGACAAGAGCTGGCAGAAACGTTAGCACGCCGGGCGAAATGTGTAGCCGTATTTCGTCTGTCGTTACGTTGTGAGTTCAAATTCCACCGAGGTCAACTTTGCCTTTCATCCTTTCGGGGTCGATAAATTAAGTACCAGTTACGCACTGGAGTCAATGTAATCAACTTAATACCTATGTATGTCCTAGTTTGTCCCCTCTGTGTTTAGCCCCTTGTGGGTAATAAAGAAATAGGTGGGGACAAACAGACATAGACTCATATGTATCATATGTATATATATATACGCACACACACGCACAAATGCACACACACACAACAGGCTTCTTTCAGTTTCCATCTACCAAATCCACTCACAGGGCTTTGGTTATCCCAAGGCTATTGCAGAAGACACTTGCCCAAGTTGCCATGCAGAGGTATTGAACCCAGAATGATGTGGTTGGGAAGTAAGTTTCTTACTACACAGCCACGCCTAATTATTGTGACATACATCATAATGTGTGGAAATTGCTAATACAATAGATGCAGATATGGCTAAGTGGTTAAGGAGCTTACTTTCCAACCATATGGTCTTGGGTTCAGTCCCACTGCATGGCAACTCGAGCATGTATATTCCACTATAGCCTTGGGCTGACCAAAGCCTTGTGAGTGGACTTGGTAGATGGAAACTGAAAGAAGCCCATAATGTGTGTGTATTGATGTGTGTGTATGTGCATTTGTATTTCTTCCAACAACTATTTGGCAAATGGTGTCGGTTTGTTTATGTCTTCATAACTTAGTGGTTCGGTAGAAGAGACTGTGATAGAATAGGTACTAGGTTTAAAAAATAAGTGCTGGGGTCAACTAAACACTTCAAGTTGGGGTCCCAGCATGGCTGCAGTCTTATCACTGAAAAAAAGTAAAAAATTAAAAAAACATAATAAAAACAAGAATTTTGGGAGGATCAAAGATTCCACTGAGGGAATTCAATGTAATGTTACACTTCTTTTATTACAGGATTAACCCTTTTATTAACTTGCCTGAGACCACATCTGGTCCTTTGATTAAGTGACAGCTGCTTTTCAACTGTCCATATTTAAATTAAAACCTTCTACCTTAAATTAATAAAAAATTAATCATTTTGTTAAGTTATACCCCAAACACCAAGTTTATAATGAAAAATTTAGGTTTATTTTTATGAATCCTTCTTTTATCTTTTATTTGTTTCAGTAATTAGACTACGGCCATGCTGGGGTACCACCTTGAAGAATTTTGGTTGAACAAATCGACACCACTACTTGTTTTCTTCCTTTTTAATCTAGTGCTTATTTTAACAGTCCTTTTTGCTGAACAACTAAGTTACAGGGAGTTAAACATACCAACACTGGCTGTCAAGCTGTGGTGGTGGACAAACTCACACACACACACACACATTTCCTTATATAACTGCCAGCTCTGAAGAGTACAGGGTTACATAATCAGACTGTTATCTAACACTCTGTTGAGCCCTTAGTGTGAAACCAATTGGCAAGATTAGCCATAATGGATATATAATACTGTACACTTTGATTAATATATTTATACATGACATGCTTCTTTCAGTTTCCATCTACCAGAACTACTCACAAGGCTTTGGTTAGCCTGAGGGTTTAGTAGTAGATACTTCCCAAGGTGCCATTCAGAGGGACTAAACTCTGAACCATGTGGTTGAGAAGCAAAAATTTTTGAAAGACCCATCCATCTTCCATGTCCATTATTACATTATTATGGGAGTGGAGACTTCAGGCATCTAAGACGCCAAGCTGGCAGAAACGTTAGCACACCAGGCAAAATGCTTAGTGGTATTTCGTTTGCTGTTACATTCTGAGTTCAAATTCCACCGAGGTTGACTTTGCCTTTCATCCTTTCGGGGTCAATAAATTAAGTACCAGTTATGCACTGGGGTCGATGTAATCGACTTAATCCCTTTGTCTGTCCTTGTTTGTCCCCTCTATATTTAGCCCCTTGTGGGCAATAAAAAAATAAAGGAGACTTCAGGCATCTCTTCTATTGAATCCTAAAAGCAACAACCACAACCACCATTACATATTCCTGCTGGATCCCTAACAATGGCCAACTGAAATTATGGATACTCTCCTACCATTTGTTCTTGGTGTGTCCCTAGGTCTTGAAGAATCTGCCTTGTGAATCTTTCCTGTAGCATTCTAACCACGGTAATGAAATATGGCTAAAGAAATATTTTCTGTTCTTTTATTGGTATTATAATGAACAGAAAATTTATTATTGATTCTAAGATATCTCTACAGGCAAATCTATTAATGAGATACAATCTCGTATGTCATTTATTCATTAGAGACGTTCATCTACACCAACATTGGAATTTTAAATACTTCTTCTAACGAGTCCAAAGTTTCTAGAATCTGGCTGTTTTAAAAGAAGCCATTTCTAGATCACTGAACTGTGACCATGCTGGGGCAACACCTTAAAAGTTTTTAGCTGATTATTGATCCTAATTCTTAATTTAAATATTGCCATTAATATGATAAAGCTATCTATTGATCATTGAACTGTGAATAATGTTGGAGCAACACCTTGCATGTTTTCAGTTTGCTTATTGATTCTAATTCTTAATTTAGATATTGCCATCTGTATGATAAATCCATTGCTAAGTCTGGTGCCCATCTTAGCAATCTCTTATTTGTGGCACTGTCATTTATGGGTCATAAACACAGATGCTGTTTTGTTTAAGTAGTGTCAATGTAAAGAAAGATATAAGCTGGGCACCTACCAGCACACATACTCTCGCACACATGCACACACACACACACATACGCACACATATACATATGTCTGTACATATTTATATAAACTTGCATACATATATGCACACATGGAGGTGCAATGGCCCAGTGGTTAAGGCAGTGGACTCGCGGTCGTAGGATCGCAGTTTTGATTCCCAGACCAGGCATTGTGAGTGTTTATTGAGCGAAAACACCTAAAGCTCCACAAGTCTCCGGCAGTGGATGGTGGCGATCCCTGCTGTACTCTTTCGCTCCAACTTTCTCTCTCTCTTTCTTCTGTTGGCCTGCTCACTTAGCCAGCAGGGTGGCATCATTTGAAGGCTAAAACAATGCGAAGCACATTGTGACCAGTGATGTGTAGCAACATCTGATAGCCTGGTCAGTCATGGTGACATATATACACACAGATTCACACTCATTCACACACACACACACACACACATATAAATGAGTAACATAAGCTGTGGATTTAAAAAATAATGCAGCTATCATAGGAAGTACTTCTTATAGACTTGGCTATCAGTCCACAGAGCAAGCAATGACAAAGAAGCATAATGTAGATAGTTCACAAACTGAAAATCCAGAAGATTCAATCACTGTGATTATTCCATGAGGAGTTTATAAAACCACAAAATCAGAAGGTATGAGAGTTGAATATATATTTATTTAACCATGTAATATACATACATACATGTGTATGTATATTATTTACATTGTTTACATTTGACGGATATTTGTCCTCATCTTGTTTGTAGTTAACACAATGTTTCAGCTGATATACCCTCCAGGCTTCATCAGGTGTCTTGGGGGAAATTTCGAACCTGGGTTCTCATTCCTAAGGTATTTTTCAATGTTGTTATTATTATTATTATTATTATTATTGAGTGAGAGAGCAGTTCATGCCATCAAAGTGACACTGGGGTAAAATATACGAAGCCCAATATACCCATCATGACTACCCGTCTGATAAAGGTACACCAGGCACATGCATCACAACCATATGTGCGCAACATGGTGATCTCATATCAAGATAAACAGCACATGACCTTGCAGGTGGGGCCCAGTTTGAATTTTCTTCAGGTTGAGTAGCCCATCCCGCTCAAACGGTCCCTGAATAAGGGTTGTTTAAGGATGTTGAAAGAACCACCCATGTTTCCAGAGGTGAACTATTCAAACCCCAAAGAATCCCTCTCAACACATAGCTATGATGCTCCCCCACTACTTCTGCTCATGATCAGAGATGCACATATCGTCAGCCACTAAGGGACATGCTCAACTGGTTAAGGTCAAACAACTGACAAGCAAATCTGTGGTATTGAGCAGAATATTTGCTGTCACCCATCTTTTATACCAAGACAAAACAATGTACATGATAACACTTCCAATCAGTTAAGATCAGAAGCCATGAGAGCCACTGCCTGGTACTGCATCAGGGCATTTATTATTATTATTATTATTATTATTATTATTATTATTATTATTATTATTATTATTATTATTATTCAGGTTTCCGAGAATCCAAGATTCCGAGTTTGATTCCAAGCTTGAAAAGAGCACATAAAAAAAATATATATAAGCTTGATCCTAAAACATTTCTACAGGCAAATGAATTTATTAATGAGATAAAATTTCAGAAATTATACCACAAGATCTGAAAGGATGATTTGCATATTTATTTTTAATATGTTCCAGCAGGTTTGAATGCAAATATGCTAGTTGCTGTTGCACATGTCACAGAATGATTTGCTAATATTAAAATAATATTTGCAGTTTTTGTTCCGGCTCTCTGCACTCTGAGTTCAAATCCTACTAACAATGTGATTAACACATGCTACCTCTGTAATACATTACAGAATAATTAAAAGAAAAAAAAGAATACTTGGAAAATCGGTGAATTAAATTATGAATAATAGGAATAGGCATGGCTGTGTGGTAAGAAACTTGCTTCCCAACCACATGGTTCCTGGATCAGTACCATTGTGTGGCACCTTCAGTGCTTTCTACTCTGCCTTAGGCTGACCAAAGCCTTGCGAGTGGATTTTGTAAATGGAAACTGAAAGAAGCCCATTGTATGTATATTCTTTTACTTGTTTCAGTTATTTGACGGCGGCCATGCTGGAGCACCACCTTAAAGGATTTTAACTGAAAAAATCGACCCCAGGACTTATTTTTCCAAGCCTAGTACTTATTCTATTGGTCTCTTTTGTTGAACTACTAAGTTACTGGGACATAAACACACCAGCATCTGTTGTCAAGCAACGGCAAGGGTACAAACACAGACACATACATACAAATATATACACACGTATATATATATGATGGGTTTCTTTCAGTTTCTGTTCGTCAAATTCCCTCACAAGGCTTTGGTTGGCTCAGGGCTATAGTAGAAGACACTTGCCCAAGGTGCCATGCATTGGGACTGAACACAGAACCACGTGGTCAGGAAAAGCCTTTGTATCTCTGTTTGTCCCCCACCACTTGACAACCAGTGTTGGTGTGTTTATGTCCCTGCAACTTATTGGTTCTGCAAAATACACCAATAGAATAAATACCGAGCTTTAAAAAGCACTATGGTCAAATCATTCAGTTAAAAATTCTTCAAGGTGGTGCCCCAGCATGGCCACAGTCTCATGACTTAAGCAACTAAAAGATTTATTATTTTTTCCTCTTATTCCTTAAAAAGATCACAACATTTCTAGTCTTATGTATAGTTTTATATTAATGTTACTTTTCAATTTAAAAGCTGTAATAGAAGATACTTGTCCAAGACGTCACACGGTAGGACTGAACCAGAATCTATGTACTTAGGAAGCAAACTTCTTTCCACACAGCCATGTCTGTGCTTATATATATATCCTGTACATCTTCTTCATTTCTCTTTGATTTAAATCTCAAACTTCCACTCCCACCATGACTAATCTAGAAGTGATTATTTCCCTTACAATTACTGGCCGCCAGGGCACACCATTTAGTAAGATTTGTTTGTAATATATTCATTAAACTATATATTTTTTTACTTTATCTAGTTTCAGCTCACGAGTTGCGGTCATGCTGGGGCACCACCATTTGGTGTTGCTACATAATTTTACTTCATGAATGCTTTTTAGGAATTGACATTTGATGCATGAGAGAGTTTGATGCAGCTGCCCTCATCTGCACCTCCTGCCACGAAGTTGGTTCATCTGGGACACTTGACAGTAAGAGGTCCAGCTTTATTTTGAAGACACCTACATCCACCCAATGCAGGTCTAACGGAAAAAAAATTGTTAAAGAAAAAATACAGCTCTTCTCCAGAGAAAAAAATGATTATGGGTGTTTCCTGTTTCAAAAGCAAATGTTGTTTATATGTAAGATCTTCTTTAATAAAAATTGCCATTTGTTTAAAGTGCTGAAAATGTTACCTTCAATGAAATGTTTCAAATTTCAAGAAACACCATACTTAATCATTGTAATGTGTTTTGTTTATTTGCACTGTTTTAAGTTATGGTGGTTGAGGAAAAGGTAGTTGAGTGAAGTAACTAAATAAATAAATAAATGTGAGATAGATAGAAATAGAAATTAACATGACTTGACAAGATGGCTGAAACAACTAAAATACTGGGAAAAAATATGAGGAAAATAGATGAGGAAAATAGTCTAACCAAACCTCTTAGAATGATTAAAGCACTACCTAACAAAATACAGACATGAAACATCATATTTATTATTCATTTGTTATTGACGTCAATAGAAATAATTTACTGTGAAACACTTGACATCATGGAACATTTTTTTTAGCAACTTTTCCAATGTTTACAAATATTTGTGATGTTGAAACTCATAAATTGTCATAGAAATGAATATCTGTCAATCTTGACTTAGTTTTTGACACTATTTTCATTCCAGAAAAATGTTGTTCACAGATATATGTGCTACAAATCATGGCAGTATATTTTTTTCGTGTAACATGCAAGTTTGTGGTAGTTTTCTTCAGGAAGAGTTTCATAAAACGACAATGGAAATTCATCTTTCAATTTTAGCTAAAAAAAAATCATCACTTTGAATCTCAGTTATTTTCATGCTATTTTTTTTTTCAACATTGGCATTAAATCGATTTCCAAAAAGGTTAAAATCAGCTTTTCTGGCTTTGGAATCCTTAAATTTGGCATTTAGCTATTTCTTCAACACATTTAACTTCACAGCAAAACCGTTTTATCCAGATTCACTGCAAATGGTTTGTATGGGGAAATAGAAAGCATCACCAATCCCAAGTTGATTCTTCAAAATTTGAA
The DNA here is from genome assembly GCF_006345805.1 of Octopus sinensis. Lineage (NCBI taxonomy): Eukaryota > Metazoa > Mollusca > Cephalopoda > Octopoda > Octopodidae > Octopus > Octopus sinensis. The sequence continues at coordinate 31,047,401 of NC_043019.1, read as the reverse complement.
GTTTTGCTCTAAAAGCTTCAAGTTGAGACTACATCTCATGAATCATCTGTTTTTGCTTTTACAAATTTAAATTGAGGGTTCAAAATAGGATTATTTATAGGGATGTGAAACATTCAATGTCCATCAAATAGATGTGTAAGACATTGAGTTTACAGTAGGATAATGTTAGGGGGCGTAAGACAATGAGAGAATGGAATGAGAACCATTTATGGGGGTGTAAGATAATCAGAGCTGAGCTTAGTATGGGATCATCTATAGGAGAGTAAGTTAGTATTTAGAATAATTTCATTCATAGAGGCATAGGAAAATATGTGCTTAGCATAGGGTCCATATGTATTTTAGACAATAACACTTAAAATATAGTAGTGAAAGACAGTAACAGTTCAAAAGAATGTGATCTATAGGAGTTTAAGACAATAAAGGTTTAGAATAAAATCACTTATAGCAGTAGTTCCCAGCCATTTATTTTTTTACCTGTGTTCCCCTTTGATTACTATTTTATTCTGGTGGGCCCCCAGTAACCATTTATTGTTGAAAAACTAGTTTTATAGATACTTCTTTCAAAATGATGTAGATGCACTTGCATAGCAAGTGTTTTGATCTGAGATTAAGTGCTGAAACTAAAGCGACGGCAGCAGGGAAGATGCAAGTTAGACACTCAAAAACGTACTAAGACCATCAACTTCACTTAAACATTTATTTGTAATATGGTGTCAAAATTTCCGTTGAACAAAACTGCAACCTGTTCACTGACAAAAAATTTGGCTGCATCCGAAATTTCTTGAAAATGATGTAGTATATATCACTTGGGATGTGTCTTTCATTGTTGTCTTTTTTTTCTGTTTTGTTGGTATAGCCGTTCATGTTAGGGACCCATAACTGGTCAGTTACCATTGAGTTTTGAAATCAGCTGTTATCCCCTTCCCAGAATTGAAGTGGTTTCATGGCAAAGAATTCATCAAGGTATCTTTTTACGTCATCCAAGGAATTGAAATTTTTACCATTAAGACTCTTCTGCAGAGACTTGAATAAGTGGAAATCCGAAGGAGCAATATCTGGTGAATATGGAGGGTGGGGTAACACATCCCAGCCAAGCTGCAGCAATTTTTGTCTGGTTCCTAAAGCATCAAGTACCGAAAATGAACTTTCTTATCTTCCATTTTAAAGGGTTACAGAATTAACACAGGTTATAGGAACATAAATCTTCTTCCACAAAAAGATAGCTTAAACTGTGCTCTAAATGTAGGTGTAGTCAAATCCTATTTTATGGACTCAACCATAGTCTAAAATAAGTCGAAAGGTAAGCTGCTATAAATCGGCACAAACTTTCCGGACAACCCAATAGTAAAATAAAAATAGTGTTGCTATTTTGTCTGTTAAGTTCAATTTGCTGGCTTCTAACATTGCAACAACACCACTCTCTCCCTCACTCTCCCTCCCTCTCTTGCTTTCTCTCTCTCACTCTCAGATAAAGTGCAACATCACAAGATATTGGATTCTTCGCTCATTGTAACAATTGAACATATAAGATCTTATATATTGACTGTTGCCGATGCAGACCAGTCATCCGTTTTCTCGTATTTCAGATTTTATCTGAATGGGTCATATTAAATGTTACATATTTATATTAAGTTCTAAATAGTTTTCATTAATTGAACTTATTTAAACGAATCCCATTTATGAATTTTATGCACCACTTCAGTTTATTGGAAAACACTTTAGAAGTATTAAAAACGTTCACACTAATAGCATGAAAACACATCAATATGTTGTATTTTGGAAACTAAACTTATATATTATGACTCAGGGGACAATTTCACTTTAACAAATCAATATCAACCTAACAAATCGATATGAAATAATTATGTGCTGATTGAAATTTTTAATATTTGAAACTAAAAGCTTCAGAGACAATATTTTGTTAGAATATATACATGTAGTATGTCAATAATGTAGGAAATAATTGAAATGAAGAAATTGCCAGAACAAACTGTGGTGACTCGATCTAGAGAGAGAGACTCCCTGATCTCTGAGTTATGCACCCTGTTGAGTAATGTTACTCCAGAGATACTTCAAAGGAATCCCCTTTTTGGCTGCTCATATTTATGATCATTCTCTTTTAATCGTTACCCAATATTCATGACCAGCGATGAGGATAGGCATGAAACTGGAATTAAAGATAGCAAGTTTAATCTTTTTTTTTAGATAAACTTTCCTATTCTTATTTCTTTATTGCCCACAAGGTGCTAAACATAGAGGGGACAAACAAGGACAGACAAACGGATTAAGTCGATTACATCGACCCAAATGCGTAACTGGTACTTAATTTATCGACCCCGAAAGGATGAAAGGCAAAGTTGACCTCAGCGGAATTTGAACTCAGAACGCAGTGGCAGACGAAATACCACAAAGCATTTTGCCCAGCGTGCTAACGTTTCTGCCAGCTCGCTGCCTTTCCTATAACCTTTCCTATTCTGAAGATCAAATGCTGGAACTATCACATTACTAAGCTTGCATCTGTGACTCTAGTATCCAGTTCAGCCTCTTGCTTCTGTAACTCATGCATACAGCCTCTAGATACTTAACCTTTTCTTCGTACTTCAGCGATGTTCCACTAACGGGCAGAATGCACTGGGAAGATGTTCTTGAGAGACCCAATGTCGCAATCTCTGCAACTCTGATTTTCATCCAGGATGAACTGCTACTTCTCTGCATTGAGAGGTCAAAGCCCTGTTAGTATAGGAATGCAGACCAAGACAGCAATTTTGGTTTTCTTACCAACATCCCCCTTTTTGAGAACTGAATGCTGGAGCTAGCACATTACTGTCCTAGAATCCATAACGATTTTTATTTCGCACCATCCGTTCATGGCCGTTTGCCAGCTCTGTCTGGCACCTGTGCAGGTGGCACGTAAAAAGCACCCACTACACTCACGGAGTGGTTGGCGTTAGGAAGGGCATCCAGCCGTAGAAACACTGCCAGATCTGACTGGGCCTGATGAAGCCTTCCAGCTTCACAGACCCCAGTTGAACCGTCCAACCCATGCTAGCATGGAGAACGGATGCTAAATGATGATGATGATGATGATGATGATTTCTTATTTCTTTATTGCCCACAAGGGGCTAAACATAGAGGGGACAAACAAGGACAGACAAAGGTATTAAGTCGATTACATCGACCCCAGTGCATAACTGGTACTTAATTTATCAACCCCCAAAAGGATGAAAGGCAAAGTCGACCTCAGCAGAATTTGAACTCAGAGCGTAATGGCAAACAAAATACTGCTAAGCATTTCACCTGGTGTGCTAACGGTTCTGCCAGCTTGCCGCCTTTAAAATTATTTTAGCATTTTCTACCTTGTCTTAAACATAACAATTCTAGTACTCAATTCAGCCTCCTGCTTCCCATCACTCATGTAATAAATGGCCCCTAAATACTTAAACTTCTCCACTTGTTTCAGAGATGTTCCCCTAACACACAGAATACACTGGAAAGACATTTTTTGTGGGTGGGGGGCGGGGACCAAATGGTACAAGAATGTTAAATAAGATATATTTTTTTCCCAAATATTTAACAGCTGATAAAGATCTTAATATGTATCTTCTCCTATACACTCCAGAATTATCAAGATGAACTAAATTAATCTTAATAATTATTCAGCTTAGTTAATGGATCTACTCTGTTTCATATATCATATCTGAACTGAATAAAATCAGGGATCATATAACGCACATTGATTTTTCTAAAAAGGAATTACTGTTCGTGAATTCATTATGAGTAATGTTTTAAAAATAAATTAGCTTTGAAGCTGTCAGTGTATCTTTTAAAAATATAATTGATTTTTTTTTAAATATAGTATTTTTGTATCCTTCACATATCATGTCATTTCCTCCACTCCTGTTGCTTTTCTATCTCATAAAATAGTTCAATTTTCCGTCTTTTTGTCTGAGAGAAAATAATTATATATTGTTTAATTTTTTTAACTTATTGTTTAATTTTTTTATGGTTAATTTTTTTTTTGTCCTATTTTTCTTAAATGAGAAGACCCTTGTGAGCTTAATTTTATTATATCAATGTATAAATAATTCAATTTGTTTTATATAATAATGACTGAAACAAGTAAATGAAAAACGATAAAAGAAATAGTTAATTGTTGGCTGAGTATATATTTCATCACCATCATCATCATCATTATTATCATCATCATCATCGTCGTCGTCGTCGTTGTTGTCGTCGTTGTCATGATCATCAACATCATTGATTAACGTCCATTCTCCATGCTGGCATGGGTCGGAAGATTTGACAGGAGCTGGCTAGCCAGAGAGCTCTACAGGCTCACAACTGTCTGTTTTGGCATGGTTTCTATGGCCAGATGCCCTTCCTAACACCAACCACTTTACAGAGTGTACTGGGTGCTTCTATATATATATATAATATATATATATATATATATATATAAATTGATCAAAATAAAATAAAAACATGATGCGAAGGATTCAGCGGTACATATGTTTCGGGCCTTTATTAGACAGATTTATAACAATGCATAATGTATGTCTGTGGCCTTCTTCAGCCGCGCACAACAGCTTCCACAAGGACATGTGTTACATCAAAAGTTCTTGGTTGGGGATGCAAATCCTCTCATTCACGTACGACATAATGCGGCAGCAGCATAGAGTTGAAGCGTCCATCTCTTTCTTCTCTCAATGTAGAATGAGGAAAATTGGATGTTGAGGTAATGTAAATAAATAAATACATATATAGAGGTGAAGATGGAGGGGCGAGAGTTCGGGACGAGGGATAAAAAATGTATAAAAAGTGTAAGTATAGAATAATATAAAAATGTAGAGGATAAAGGGTTGTAAGGAGATGTAAAGGGGGTATAAAGAAATATAAAGTAAAAATAGAAGTAGAAATAAAAGTAAAAAAACCTGATAAAAACATGATAAAAGTGTAAAAGAATGTAAAGATAAGGGATGTATAGAGGTTATGGACCAAGCATGGTGGTCAGGAGATTGATAAAATTTAGTTGTAGAATTGTCAGTACATCAACAGTTTCGTCTGGGGACTTAATGCGTTGTAAATCAGAGCTGATGAGCATTTAATCTGGTTCCTTGAATTAAATGGACTTCTAGTACATACATATCATCATGGATATATACACCCACATACACGCGTACATATACGCCTCCAAGCCTATAAGCATACACACGCACTCGCGTGTAAACACGTACATAAACACACACGCACCCACACGCACGCGCGTACACACACATACATACAACAGAATATCCGCATATATACACGGACATTACGCGCGTACACGCTCACATGCATATACGCGCGCCCATCACTACATACACACACGTATATGCCCACGCCTCTAGGTCCAGGTATAAGATATTAAAGGATGTGTATAAGAACGTATGTAAAGAATCCCGTACTCATGTCAATACGCGCACGCACACACGGCTGTGTGTCCGTATGTGCGTGCACATATACACTCATACACACACACACTGTCTCCGAGAAATAATCTTAAAGTGTCACTGGAAGGTATCTCTGCTTTTTGTAACATAAGGAGGTCTTTTTAAAATTTTTTTCAAGATTGTGGGTCAAAAACACCACTTTCTACTGTTGTTGGTTATAAAATTTTGAACAGATATTCTTATTTTTTTTACTTGTTTCAGTCATTTGACTGTGACCATGCTGGAGCATCGCCTTTAGTCGACCAAATCACCCCCAGAACTTATTCTTTGTAAGCCTAGTACTTATCCTATCGGTCTCTTTTGCCGAACTGCTAAGTTACGGGGACATCAACACACCAACATCAGTTGTCAAGTGATGGTGGGGGGACAAACACAGACACACAAACATATACACACACATATATATATATACATATATACAACGGGCTTCTTTCAGTTTCTGACCACCAAATCCACTCACAAGGCTTTGGTCGGCCCGAGGCTATAGTAGATGACACTTGCGCAAGGTGCTATGCAGTGGGACTGAACCCAGAACCATGTCGCTCATTAGCAAGCTATTTACCACACAGCCACATGTTTAATGTTCAAAAGAGTAAAGCAAATCCCTTTTATGTGTTTTTATATAATAATTCAGCTTATTGGAAGACACTGAGAAGCATTAAAAGTTTTTATGTTGATAGTAATGAAAGCACATTGAGTACATTGATAATTAAATTTAATTACTGGTTATTAACTAATCCTCTCGTCATATAGAAATATTAAATATCAAACAGCAACAATAAAAAGATATATGTCTCGGTTGTTTTACACCGTTGCCAGCACAGCTGTGTGGTTAAGAAGCTTGTTTTAAACCATTTGGCTTCGGGTTTAATTAGTTAGTTAGTTAATTTGGCTCAAAAGCAAATAGCAAGGCCATGTAGGGGGACATAGAGTTAAGTACAGGGTGGTGTTCATGTAAAGAGTTCAGGCCACTTGAGGTCAAGGGAGGCTTTGAACAAAGCGGTCGTCGGCATCTTCACCATCTCGTCTGGCAGCTTGTTCCACGGATCCGCAACCCGAACGGAGAAAGCTCCTCTCTTTCGATTGGGTTCAATCTGACTGTACTGCACCTTGGGCAAGTTTCTTCCACTACAGGTCAGAGCTGACTAATACTGTACTGTGTGGGGGAATCTGGTAGACAGAAGCTGTTTATTTCCTATCGCTCCATTCCACTCAATTGGCAAAAATGTGTTGTAACTGTAATTCAAAAAGCTGGCCTTGCCAGATTTTATGTCATGCTGAATCTCACTGAGAACTACATTAAGGTTACACGTGTCTGTGGAGTACTCAGCCACTTGCACGTTAATTTCATGAGCAAGCTATTCCGTTGATCAGATCAACTTGAACCCTTGTCATCATAACCGACAATATGCCAGTTACAGTTACGCTGTTTCCAATATTGATTGTTTATAAATGGACAAATGAAATAGCCTCAGGTTTCTTTCAAATGATTTCAGATAACAACATTTCCATGTCTAATATCCTAAACAGTTTGTGAAAAAACAAAATAAAGAAAAGTACATTCTCTAAACTTTAACACGACTTTTCTTCGCTAAATCGCTAACTTGGAATTTCTCCAAATACTTACCATAGCGCTTTTTGGATCTTTTTCAAACTTCCCTGTCATTTACTCTATCAATGGAACTTGTTGTCAAATTTCCAGAGAATGCACCAGGAAAATAAGAACAATGATAAAAATTATCTTTAAATGTTTCCATTTCTGACAAGTATCTCCTTCGGTAAAATTCTTCCTTCCATTTGCTTCCTGTTCTATGAATCGATGTTTAAAAAAGAAAGAAAGGGGGGAAAAAAGCATGAAAGAAAAAAGAAAGGAAGGAAAGAGCAATCAATACACTCTTGCTTGTTTTTTTTATGTTTATTTTTGTTTGATTGAATAAATACTTATTCTATTACAAATTCTTACTTTAAACAATTTGCCGATATTGTATATTACAGGTTAATACAAAACTTTGACAGTAAACTCCAAATAATCAATGCTTTTCTCCTTTGAATGCTTGTTTATATGAAACCTACCATAATCAGTTACAAAAATTCTTCACTGAAACAAATCTAAAATTAAGAAAATATGCATATTTTACCTTCTTGTCTGGCAGATTGGTAAAAAAAATCATTAAAGCATCAGGTAGAATATTTTGCAATATTTGTTCAAGCTCTTTGCATTCTGCATTCAGATCTTGCTGAGTAAGATCAACATTGATTTTTATCTTTCCAGGGTCGACAAATTATAGAATAACAGTCAAGTATTCAGATTGGTTCTTCCCTCTCTCTTTTAGAATCAGCAATTTTTGCATCCTTTTTCTTTGGAAATGGAGAAGGTCTGAATAAAGTAGTTTGCTCCCTCTTCTCCTATAATCTGACTTACTGCTGGAACCTCCCGTAAACGGACAATTATGTAGAAAGGCATGAAACAGAAATAAAGAAGCAGGACCATCCATATATATATATACATATATATATATATACACAGATATATATAAGTATGTGTGTGTGTGTGTGTGTATGATATATAAATTGGATAATAAAACGAATGGGTTATACCTCGTACCTTACTGATAAAGCATGATCTCTTTCACAGAGTTCATTATGTATTTGGTTAACAAGAGACAGAAGATGGAAAATATAAGAATTTTTATTAATCACTAGAATTGTTTTGACACATCTAGCATCGATCGCATATGGATAGGATACTTAACAACTGGTTCAGGAGCATCCGACAGTGCAGAAGTGTCTCTTAGGTAATAAATACATATAACTCATAAACATAATGGTTCCGCAATGTAGCTTCTCAGTTCATGTAAAGAAAAACGGCAAATTAATGGATAAAGCTTTATTTATATCGAAAACCAATAGAAAAATAACAGATGCAAAAAAGAAACAAACATGCAATACAGCAAAAAACGTATTTTATATATATATATACACATGTACATACGACAGAGTGTAAGCATCCTGAGAGAAATGTTGGACATAAGAAGCATCAGATGTGGCATGCAAGAGAGACGTTTGCATTGGTATGGTCATGTACTATGGATGGATGAGGAGAGATGTGTGAAGAACTGCCACTCCCAAACAGTTGAAAGAATCCAGGCTAGAGGTAGACCCAGGAAGACATGGGATGAGGTGGTCAAGCATGATCTTCGAACGTTGGGCCTCACAGTGGCAATGACGAAAGACCGAGATCTCTGGAGACATGCTGTGGCTGTGAAGACCCGACAAATAACGTGAGTTCATGGCTGTTTCCTGCACCAGCTTCACATAGCAGCCCCAGCCCATCCAAAGTACCTTGGATCACAGGATGGCCTGCTGTGCTTACCTTGGATCATAGGGTGTATGTAGACAGATAGACAGAAAGACATAGATAGATAGATAGATAGATAGAATAAAAAATCATACAATATCATTTTTGCTCTAAACTCAAATATAAGTTGAGAGACCTTTTCCAATATCATTTTCTTAATGACACTTTCTCTGAAACAACCGGTAAATTAATCTCAGTGGATGGAGCATTTAAATGCTGACTAGAGAAAAATATGTGGTGCAAAAAGGAACCAATTAAACAATGCCTTGACAGCTTTTTCTTTTTATTCTGACCAACGCTAATATGGCATGACATTCATTATAAACACTAAATAAATCACTGTATTCGCTGAAAATATCACTAAATAAATGTACAAGATTGAGCATTTATTGATGATGAAAAACAGAATTGTTTATCCATTAAATAATTTAGAGATGCCATTCAGAGAAAAGAAAAAGAATTAAGTAAGCATTAATGTATTTAAAGCTGAGAACATTAAATGTGTGAGTCGTGAAGAAAATATTACATCATCCTCAAAGTACATTTGGAAATAGAGGAGATTGGTATGAGTCTGTCAATGAGGCTTACATTGAACAGAGTCATCTTTTACAATACTTCAAAAATGGTGAAATATAAGTTTCACTGGGGGAATATATGCAATCAATATATATATATATATATATATATAATATATATATATATATATACACATACATACATATATATATATATATATATATATATATATAAATAAAAACTTACTTGGAGAAGAGAAATAACGCGTGCGTTCAGTCATATAATAATATAATAAATAAATAAAATATATGCATATATACATACATATATGTATATACTTACATCTACATGTATATATACATGCATATATATATATATGAGTACAGGACACCACAAATAAACGTAGAACACAACGAGAGACGAAAACATATGATCAAACAAGGAAACACTTTTTTTAACAACGAAAAAACAAGGAAACGGACTTTTTTTTAAAAAACGAAATATATATATATATATATATATATATATACACACACACATATATATATATATATACATATATATATGCATGTGCATATATATGTGTCATTCATTGTGTCTAGGAAGAGTTATGCAAACCAGATTAAAAAACGTAGCTGTGTGGTAAGGAACTTACTTCCCGACCACATGGTTCTGGGTTCAGTCCCACTGCATGGCACCTTGGGCAAGCATCTTCTACTATAGCCTTGGGCTGACCAAAGTCTTGTGAATGGATTTGGTTGAGGGGGACTGAAAGAAGCTCATCATATGTGTGTATGTATCTATGTCTGTATGTTTTTGTGTTTGTCCCCCATCATCGATTGACAACCGGTGCTGGTGTGTTTATATCCCTGTAACTTAGCAGTTCAGCAAAAGAGACTGATAGAATAAGTACTAGGCTTACAAAGAATAAATACTGGAGTCGATTTTTCTGATAAAAACCCTTTAAGGTAGTGCTCCAGCATGGCCACAGTCAATTGGCTGAAACAAGTAAAAGAATAAAAGAACTATAAATCTGTAAAACTTTCCAAAAGTTTATCATTTAAATATATAAGAGCATGTCTAGATATGCAACTATATGCATCAGAATACATACATAAAACAAAACAAATATGCACAAAACAAATATATACTCTCTTTACTCTTTTATTCTTTTACTTGTTTCAGCCATTTGACTGCGGCCATGCTGGAGCACCGCCTTTAATTGAGCAACTCGACACCGGGACTTATTCTTTTGTAAGCCCAGTACTTATTCTATCGGTCTCTTTTTGCCGAACCGCTAAGTAACGGGGACATAAACACACCAGCATCGGTTGTCAAGCAATGCTAGGGGGACAAACACAGACACACAAACACACACACGCATATATATACATATATACGATGTTAAATATACATACATTCACACAAAAATGCCCTGTTGATGTTGAAATTCCAATGAAGGAGATTTGGATCTAACTTAGAAATCTTGAAATAAAACTGAATAATCTCTTACTCCTTTACTTGTTTCAGTCATTTGACTGCGGCCATTCTGGAGCACCACCTTTAGACGAGCAAATCGACCCAAGGACTTATTCTTTGTAAGCCTAGTACTTATTCTATCGGTGTGTTTTTTCGAACCGCTAAGTTACGGGGATGTAAACACACCACCATCGGTTGTCAAGCAATGTTGGGGGGGGGGGGACAAACACAGACACACAAACATATGCACACACATACATATATATATACACACACACACATATATACATATACATATACATATATATGACGGGCTTCTTTCAGTTTCATCTACAAAATCCACTCACAAGACTTTGGTCGGCCCGAGGCTATATTAGAAGACACTTGCTCGAGGTGCCATGCAGTGGAATGAACCCGGAACCATGTGGTTGGTAAGCAAGCTACTTACCACCCAGTCACTCCTGTGCCTATACATATATGTACTATCATTACCATCATCACAATTTAACATCTATTTTCCATTCTAGCATGGGTTGAACAGTTTAACAGGTGCTGGCTAGGCAGAAGACTGCACCCGGCTTCAGTTCTAACATGATTTTATGGCTGGATACTCTTTCTAACATTAACCATCTGTTCATGGCCGTTGCCAGCACCGCCCCGTCTGGCCTCCGTGCCGGTGGCACGTAAAAGCACCATCCATTTGTGTCCGTTGCCAGCCTCGCCTGGCCCCCATGCTGGTGGCACGTAAAAGCACCATCCGTTCGTGGCCGTTTGCCAGCTCCGTCTGGCACCTGTGCGGGTGGCACGTAAAAAGCACCCACTACACTCGCGGAGTGGTTGCTGAAACCTTGCCAGATCAGACTGGGCCTGATGCAGCCTTCTGGCTTCACAGACCCCAGTTGAACCGTCCAACCCATGCTAGCATGGAAAACGGACGCTAAATGATGATGATGATGATATAGATATAGATATAGATATTGACTTAGATATATAGCAATAGGAAAAATTTGATCCAGAAATCTAAATGTAGGAAGCTTGGAAGCTTCAAGCATTAGTACAGATGACAAAAAAGTAGACACATATATATTACAGTGTGTGTGTGTGTGTGTGTGTGTGTGTGTGCACGTGCATGTGTATGAAACTACGAATTTCATTTCTTTTTTTTATCAATGATAGATTATTCAGGTTTTATTTCCCATAAAACTCTATATATGCTCATATATCTTGCCCCAATCTCCACCATCAGTTTAACATCAGAAACCAGAAACTAGAGTAACTGTTAGTGAACAATTCAGCTTCCAATAAATATGATAAAACTATACACAATCTTATCATATGCTATCTGTTCTCTTAACTTACACACTTCTTTTCGTACCAATACATATATGTATGTATATGTGTGTATACATACATACAATCATACATACATACATACATACATACATACATACATACATACATACATACATACATATATATCATATATGTGTATCTGATATATATATATATATGCTTTCAGTGCAAATGTTTTTTTTTTATACACCACCGTTTTTACAATCCTGTAAATAATAATAATGGTATTTCTATATAAGATTAAAGCTTATGGTAGTCACTGTGCAATGACTTAGGAAAATCGACTTTATATATATATAATATATATATATATGTGTGTGTGTGTATATATATATGTGTATATATATATGTAATATAATATATATATATATATATATATAATATATATATAATATATATGTGTGTATATAATATATATACTATTTTATTATAAATATTAGTAAGATAACAGGGTAACAGTTAGTAGAATGGGTAGGGAGGAAGATGAGAAAAATATGAAATGAAATAAAATAAAACTGGATAAGATACAATAAAGTAGGGAAAATGACAGAAAATGATATAAATTGAAAGACTATAGAGTACGTAGAGGTAGAAGAGTACAGGAGATTACTTAGGTTGATGCACACAAATATTTTTTTAAAGATCACAGATATGAAAGCATTAGAGGATCGTAGATATAAGAGTTAACATTTAAAAGTAAAAAAATTATTTTTTTATTATCCATAAATATATATATATATATAATATATATATATATATATATATACATATATATGCATATACACATACACACATATGTATATATGTGAAGAATTTACAAAAAAAGACGAAGACAGGTGGTATAGACAACAAACAGTAAAAATGTTATAAACATTTCAATCCTACACACACTCTCCCTCTCTCTCTCTCTCTCTATATATATATATATATATATATATATTTATATACACACACACACACACATATATATATACATATATATATATATATGTAAATATATGTATAGGTTTGTATTTAAACGTACCTTTTAAATATTAAGTACATATGTGTGTATGTATGTATATATGCATATATAGATACACGTATATGTACATGCATATATATACGCATACAGAAAAACATACACAAAACTGAAACAGCAAATATCAATAAATGAATTAAATGTTTCTATCCCAAAGAAGAGGGCAAAAATACGAGACAGAATTGTTTGGATCTTGACAATACTTCAAAGTTACAGTCACTTAGTACATATAATTATATATATATATATATGCAATTCAGATAATAAAACAAAGAAATCCTTTAATATACGAAAGTAAACGAACAAAAGAAGTTTGCCTTAGAAGTGTTGAGATGTCTTAGAAAGTTAAAGAAGCAATTTTTTTTATTCTCAAATAAAATAATATAGCATGAACAGGATAAATTACCCCTATTTTGCAGAAAAAAGTGTTGGTGGCCAGCCATGAGACTTGAACTCACACCTCTGTCCATGCTATATTATTAGTATTATCCTGCATTTGAGAATAAAAAAATTACTTCTTTAACTTTTTTTCTTTTTATGAAAGAAGCTGTTGTATATATGTATGTATATATATATACATATATGTGTGTGTCTGTGTGTGTGTGTGTGTGTGCGTGTATGTGCGTGTATATATGTTTGTGTGTCTGTGTTTGTCCCCCCAACATCGCTTGACAACTGATGCTGGTGTGTTTACGTCCCTGTAACTTAGCGGTTCGGCAAAAGAGACTGATAGAATAAGTACTAGGCTTACAAAGAATAAGTCCTGGGGTCAATTTGCTTGACTAAAGGCAGTGCTCCAGCATGGCCACAGTCAAATGGCTGAAACAAGTAAAATAGTAAAAGAGATATACATACATACATATAATACATATATGTATATGTATACACATACGCTCATAATATATATAATATACATAATACATATAATATATATATATATATTGTTTCCTTTTCTGCTACTATTTTTCTTTCTAGTAATTCCTTTGAGATTTCTAACAAAATTTATTCAGCGCTATAAATTTTTATGAGGTTTCTAGCTAATTTTTCAATTCCTAATACAAAGGTTAAAAGAAAATGGCTACTTTTCCCTTCTTGTTGTTGGTATCAGTATTAAATCATATTGAAAGGAACAAATATTGATCTTTGACAAGAGAGTACGCCTTCAATCAAACCTTTGTTCATCTCTTCTACACAAACATCAATCATAGAAAAATTTTAATATAATTTCTTTATTATATTTGTGACAATTTCTGTCTTTAAAATATCATCAAACATTTTTGTTTATTTAAATCCTAATTTTAAGTTGATTAAATTTTATGAACTCTTTCTCTCTTGAAAATTGAAAATTTGATGGAAATTATAAGATTCTTTCTTTTTTCTAAGGTGTTGGCATGGTTGTGTGGTAAGAATTTTGCTTCCCAAATATATACATGATTCCGAGTTCAGTCCCACTACATGGCATCGTGGGTAAGCGTTTTTCTTCAATAACCTTGGGCTAACTAATGTGTTGTGATTGGATTGAGTTGATGGAAACTGAAAGAAGCCCATTGTGTGTATACACTTTGATGCTCGCAATTTGCTGCCTGGTACAGGCGCAGGAGTGGCTGTGTGGTAAGTAGCTTGCTAACCAACCACATGGTTCCGGGTTCAGTCCCACTGCGTGGCATCTTGGGCAAGTGTCTTCTGCTATAGCCCCGGGCCGACCAATGCCTTGTGAGTGGATTTGGTAGACGGAAACTGAAAGAAACCTGTCGTATATATGTATTATATATATATATATATGTGTGGTGTGTTTGTGTGTCTGTGTTTGTCCCCCTAGCATTGCTTGACAACCAATGCTGGTGTGTTTATGTCCCCGTTACTTAGCAGTTCGGCAAAAGAGACCGATAAAATATGTACTGGGCTTACAAAGAATAAGTCCCGGGGTCGATTTGCTCGACTAAAGGCGGTGCTCCAGCATGGGCGCAGCCAAATGACTGAAACAAGTAAAAGAGTAAAAGAGTAAAAGAGTAAAAGAGTATACAGATAACTCTTTCTCCAATATTTAGTTGACTACCAGCATTCCATGTCCTTTAATTTTCCTTTCTTGTCGACTACTTAAATCTTTATGCTCTCCAACACCATCGACTGTTCATCAACACATTAAACTGTTTCTGTAAAAAGGGGGCATTAAAAAGTCATCAAACTTAGCTGGAACACCTTGTGCATCTGTTTGTGTGTGTGGGGGGGGGGTGCATGTGTGTGTATACATATATATATATCATCATCATCGTAATTTAACATTTGTTTTCCATGCTGGCATGGGTTGGATGGTTTGATAGGAGCTGACTTGTTCAAGGGCGGTTCAGGCTCCCCATCTGTTTTCACATATATATGTTGTGTGTGTGTGTGTATGTGTGTGTGTATGTGTATATATATATATGCATGAATGTATATGCATGCATGTATGTATGTATGCATGTATGTATGTATATATGTATGTATGTATGTTTGTATGTATGCATGTATGTGTGTGTCTTTGGATTTGGATTTGTCTTTAATCACTGCTTGACAACTGGTGCTATTTGAAATAGTGTTGATTTATCAACATCCTTGTAACCTTGCAGTCCAACATAAGAGATTAATAGAATAAGTACGAGACTTAAAAAAAAAACACAGGCACCAGTTCGTTCAACTAAAACCTTTGAAGATAGAGCTCCAGTATGGCCATATTTCAATGACTGAAACAAGTGTAAAATAAACAAAAAAAAAGAAGAAAAGCTATTTCCATCAGAGTTATTTTTCACTAGTTTAAAATCTACATTCTGTGCAAACTTTTAAACTATCTCCTGCAGAGGGCTATTTGGATCTGCGACCCAAAACTAAAGGGAGCAATAATAATAAAGCATTTATTGGTACCCTACCAATATAGTATTAATCTACCAAATAATACCATATTTAGTATTGCTTTAATTCAGTTTAAATGAAAAACTTCTTGGAGTTCTTCTAAAATTTGAATTTTCAAATTAGCTTACAACACTTCTTGGAGTTCTTCTAAAATTTGAATTTTCAAATTAGCTTACAACAAATCCTCATCTAGACCTAATCCCAATGCTGGATGTTCAACAACCAAATGAGGAGCAGATTTTCAATCCTGGAATCATCCTGATTCCAAACAGGTTTAATATGTCTCTATAGAGCAAATGTAGACCGAGATACTGGAGTCCCAGATGGACGGGCAGATAGAATTTTGTGTTTATTACTATAGATTTATGATTGCCTGTAACACATGTAAGATTTAATGTCATTTGAAGCAACACAGGTCTGAGTCTGTATCCAATTGACTTGGTTTCTCAATACTTAAGGGCTGATGAAATAAGTAGCTTTTATCTGATAACCTTTCCTTGTTGCAGTCATTCAAAGGTTTAGTCAAAGAAATTGACACCAAAACACTCTTTGTTCTGATACTTATCCTTATGGCCTCCTTTTGCTGAACTGTAAGCTTATATAGTCATAAAAAAAAACAACCCATCTGCTGGGTGGTAGTGAAGAACGAACACAGACATAAAGACACTCACACACACACATTCTTACATATACTCTTTACTCTCTTTTACTCTTTTACTTGTTTCAGTCATTTGACTGTGGCCATGCTGGAGCATCGCCTTTAATCGAGCAACTCGACCCCGGGACTTATTCTTTTGTAAGCCCAGTACTTATTCTATCGGTCCCTTTTGCCGAACCACTAAGTAACAGGGACATAAACACACCAGCATCAGTTGTCAAGCAATGCTAGGGTGACAAACACAGACACACAAACACACACATGCATATATATATACGACGGGCTTCTTTTCCATTTCCGTCTACCAAATCCACTCACAAGGCTTTGGTCAGCCCGAGGCTATAGTAGAAGACACTTACCCAAGGTGCCACGCAGTGGGACTGAACCCGGAACCATGTGGTTGGTAAACAAGCTACTTACCACACAGCCACTCCTGCGCCTATAAATATATGTATTCTATTGTTTTTTTTTTTATTCTTCTATTTGTTTCAGTCATTTTGACTGCAGCCATGCTGGAGCACCACCTTCAGTTGAACAAACTGACCCCACGACTTATTCCTTTGTAAACCTCGTACATATTTTATCGGTCTCGTTTGCCAAATTGTTAAGTTACGGAGATGTAAATACATCAACATCACTTATTAAGCAATGATGGAGGAGACAAACACAGACACAAACATTTACTTACATACATACACACACACACACACACACACACACACATACACATATATATATATATACACATACAACAGACTTCTTTCAGTTTCCGTCTACCAAATCCACTCAAGGTTTTGGTCAGCTATCTCCGTAACTTACAAGTCTTCTGGTTTGTTTATAAATATTGTGTGTGTGTGTGTATGCACACACACATATATATATATATAATATATATATAATATATATATATATATATATATATATAATATATATATATATTATATATATATATATATTATATATATATATATATATATAATATATATATAGATATATTGGTAAAAACGGTGTGTTTGTGTGTCTGTGTTTGTCCCCCTAGCATTGCTTGACAACCGCTGCTGGTGTGTTTATGTCCCTGTTACTTAGCAGTTCGGCAAAAGAGACCGATAGAATAAGTACTGGGCTTACAAAAGAATAAGTCCTGGGGTCGAGTTGCTCGATTAAGGGCGGTGCTCCAGCATGGCCACAGTTAAATGACTGAAACAAGTAAAAAGAGTAAAAGAGAGTAAAGAGTATATGTAAGAATGCGTGTGTGCGGGCATAAGAATGCACATATATATATAGACGTTTTTACTTAGTATTTTTCCATTTTTTTTGTGGGGGGGAGGACATATGTATATTCATATTTTATATATGCGTGTGTAAGTATGCGTATATAAATATGTGCGGGTATGTACATATGGGCATGTGTGTGTATGAGTACATAGGGGCATGTCCGTATATGAATGTGGTTTTTATGCTTTGTATACTTCCTTATGTTTTGTTCCGTTACCTTTAACCATGTTTTTTCTTGTGCTTGTGCGTATATAGACGTATGTATGAACTTTTATGGTATGCATGTGTGTATGTATGAGTTTGTATATATATGAGTATATATTTGGCGAAAAATGCAAGTGAAGATGTGTACGTTTTCATAGTGACATATAAGTACACACGTGGGTCCGTGAGCAGAATTATAACACAGTAATTTCCCTTTATATAACAGTTTTTTTACATAGCATTTTTCAGATGGCCAGATAACCGAAGAGATGGTATTGTGGATTTCCACTTCAGCATCTGAAACTCAGAGTTTTATCTTGACTATTGAGTAAATGTAACATATTAT
Organism: Octopus sinensis; assembly: GCF_006345805.1. Lineage (NCBI taxonomy): Eukaryota > Metazoa > Mollusca > Cephalopoda > Octopoda > Octopodidae > Octopus > Octopus sinensis. The sequence continues at coordinate 31,028,816 of NC_043019.1, read as the reverse complement.
TATATATATATATATATATATATTATATATATATATATAGAGAGAGAGAGAGAGAGAGAGAGAGAGAGAGATACATACATACATACATACATACATACATACATAGTGTCCTTCACTCCTAATCTTCTGTGAAAATATGTCTAGTCATGGGGAGATATCACTTCACTTTGAAACAAATGAGGTTTGGCAACTGGAAGGATATCTGGCCATAATAAATTTGCTTCAACAAAATTTTGTCCAACCCATGCAGTCATGGAAAATTGGACGTTAAAACAATGATGATGCAAGAGACATCAATAATTGATTTACCACAAGTAATGCAAGGGAAGGACAGGCTATTATAATTTTATAAATTAAAATTCAATTCTAAATAGATATTAATTAATTAATCTTTATCAAGTTCAACTTTCACACCTGGAAAGGATTTATAGCAATATAATAGTAATGGTTGTATGTAAATGGTAATTTATTTTAACAATCTCCGAAGTATGAAAGACAAAGCTGACTTCTGAAAGATTTGAAATCCAGCCCTAAAGATGATAACTAAAAACTGCAAAACGTGGGTGCTATATGATTTTTAACAAGAATATTATCAAGTTATCTTATTCCACAACTCTTAACATAATGCAAAATGTTGAATCATTGACTGCAACTAAATTAAGAAGTAGTAGTAACAGTAGCAACAATTACTGTGATAGTATCTATGATGCAAAGTGGAATTATCTTCAGAAAGAAATTGCCAAATTAACAATATAGTTTACAAATGCACAGTTAGCACCTCTCTCACTAGTAAATGTTATACAAGTTTAACTGTCAATAGGTTGAAGGTTTGATATCATACACACTCTAATTCATTTTGAAACCCTGTACAAAATAGTATGTCATTACTTTTGATGCATATTAAGAGAATAATGGATAGAAATGCCATTGCAAAATGTAATGGAACAGCTTTAGCATTGGCTAAATCTTATAATGGTAATAAAATGCCTTCATGATTTATGTACATTAGAATCCATGGAGATTCTTTCTGCAAAGAATTCAATTTAAATTACAATACTGACCTCATATCCATATGTAAAGCCTAACACTTATGAGACATATCTATATTACACTTCAACTGTGGCCTCAAATGGATGTTATTTCAATATTTCAATAATATTCAGATTCTCCACATTTTCAAAAGCGTATCTTTAATAAGATGAGACAGCAAATTTTGCACGTGAAATTCTTTTTATGACTAAAATCTTGTGCCTTGACGATCAAATAAAATATATGCACGATACTTTCATATTATATATATTTACCTAGAAGTATGAAAGTACATATATATTCTTCTATTGACATGGCTGAATGAGATTATATCTACAAATAGCATATATATCAATATATTGAGTGATATAAATGCATTTATGTGCACATATATATATTAAGAATAATATAGGGACATGTATTAAGCATTAATAGAGGTTGGTTTGTATGTATGTTTATGTAGATATGTGTGAGTGTGTGTACATGCATGTATATGCATTTGTTATATATAAACATGCAAGTATGTATGCATAAATATATATATATATATATATATATGTATGTATGTATGCATGTGTGTATATGTACACACACAAATATTCTTTTATTCTTTTATTCTTTTACTTGGTTCAGTCATTTGACTGTGGCCATGCTGGAGCACTGCCTTTAGTTGAATAAATAAACCCCAGGACTTACTTTTTGTAAGCCTAGTACTTATTGTATCAGTCTCTTTTTGCCAAACTGTTAAGTTATGGAGATGTAAACGTATCAGCATTGGTTGTCAAGTGGTGGTGGTGGGGACAAACACAGACACCTAGATACATACATACATATATATGTATGTATATATATATATATATATATGACAGGCTCCTTTCAGTTTCCATCTACCAAATCCACTCACAAGGACTTTGGTTGGCCTGAGGCTACAGTAGAAGAAATTTGGCCAAGGTATCATGCAGTGGGACTGAACACGGAACCATATGGTTGAGAAGCAAGCTTCTGATACATACGTACATATATATATATATATATATATACACACACACACACAATAATGAAGATATAATAATATATCATAATATATATACTCCGATTTAAAATGAGTATATATATCATTATTATTATTATTATTATTATTATTATATATTATTGTATAAAAGACTTTACTTGTCACTTTTTCTCTGTAACTTATCAAGCCTGCAGGTTTGTTTACAAAGCTTGGCTACCAATCACATGGTTCTGGGTTCAGTCCCACTGTGTGGCACCTTGGGCAAGTGTCTTCTACTATAGCCTCTGGTGAACCAAATCCTTGTGAGTGAATTTGGTAGATTGGAAAATGAAAGATGCCTGTCATATATATATATACATACATACATACACACACACGCACACACACACACACACACACACACACACACACACATATATATATATATTAATGCAGGTGCAGGTGGCAGGTGGCACGTAAAAAACACCCACTACACTCGCGGAGTGGTTGGCGTTAGGAAGGGCATCCAGCCGTAGAAACACTGCCAGATCTGACTGGGCCTGACGAAGCCTTCCAGCTTCACAGACCCCAGTTGACCCGTCCAACCCATGCTAGCATGGAAAACGGACGCTAAACGATGATGATGATGATGATGATGATGATTAATCAATATAAGGGTAGCAAAAAACTCTAGAAAAAATTCTCCACTACCAGCGGAGGAGAATAAGCCAGCGGGAGGAGATGTCTTCTTGGGGTTAAATGGTAGTGTCATCATCTCTTAGAGGACGGTCACATTAAAGTGGCCATAAGCAATACGTTTTAATTTGTATAATGCTCAAACAGAGATTTTCTTACAGACTAGTTTCCCAGTTACAAAATCAGTGACTGGACGACACTGTTTTCTATATATTGCAAGTAAAGTATATATATATATATATATATATATATGCTTTATTTAAAAGCAGCAGAAATATATCAAAAGCTGTTACTCAGAGTTTCATGTTCCCGTGTGTCGGACAGTTGCTGCTTTTAAATAAAGCATATTACTCTACCTCTGGTATTTGAGTACTCTTTTTTCCACCTTGTTTCACAGTTATGTGCTTACTCTGGTATATGTATATATATAAATATATATATGTATATGTTTGTGTGTCTGTGTTTGTCACCCTACATTGCTTGACAACTGATGCTGGTGCGTTTACATCCATGTAACTTAGCAGTTCAGCAAAAAAGAATGATACAATAAATACTAGGCTTACAGAGAATAAGTCCTGGGGTCAATTTGTTCAGCTTAAGGCAGTGCTCCAGCATGGCTGCTGTCAAATGACTGAAACAAATGAATGAATAAAAGAATATATATATGTCTATGTGTGTGTGTGTGTGTGTATTTATGTATGTACGTGTGTGTGTGTGTATATATACTCTTTTACTCTTTTACTCTTTTTACTTGTTTCAGTCATTTGACTGCGGCCATGCTGGAGCACTGCCTTTAGTCGAGCAAATCGACCCCGGGACTTATTCTTTGTAAGCCCAGTACTTATTCTATCGGTCTATTTGCCGAACCGCTAAGTACGGGGACGTAAACACACCAGCATCGATTGTCAAGCAATGCTAGGGGAACAAACACAGACACACAACATATTCACACAACTTATATATATATACATATATACGCAGGCTTCTTTCAGTTTCCGTCTACCAAATCCACTCACAAGGCATGGTCGCCCGGGCTATAGCAGAAACACGTGCCCAAGATGCCACGCAGTGGGACTGAACCCGGAACCATGTGGTTGGTTAGGAAGATACTTACCAAACAGCCACTCCTGCGCCTATATATTATATATATATATATATACACATATATATATACATATGTGTGTGTGTATGTGTGTTGCATGTAAAGCTGCATAAATATAAACTGCTTGTTAATATATAGGAATATGTTAATATGAATATATGTCTATACATTGCAACATTTAGAATATGCATGAGGAATATAAAAAAACAGTTGCTCTTTGAATTTATCGGTGAATGGTGATGATGCTTCCACTGCTATCTGCATCTTTCACAGAATGTATTTATTTAAGAGCTATTACCAACTTACTATAATCTATTATGCTTTATTTAAATTGGCACCTAATTATTCTATATTATTATTAATTCGGTAATCAATTTATTTGTACATATATTTACATATTTATAATCGATTATGTTAGTAAGTGTGTATAAATATTTATAAATTTATTGTGAAGCATTTTTTTTTCAAGTAGATATGGTTTACTCTTTTACTCTTTTACTCTGTGGCCATACTGGAGCACCGCCTTTAGTCAAGCAAATCGACCCCAGGACTTATTCTTTGTAAGCCCGGTACTTATTCTATCGTTCTCTTTTGCCGAACTGCTAAGTGACAGGGACGTAAACACACCAGCATTGGTTGTCAAGCAATGCTAGGGGGACAAACACAGACAAACAGACACATACACACACACATATATATGTACATATATACGACAGGCTTCTTTCAGTTTCTGTCTACCAAATCCACTCACAAGGCATTGGTCGGCCCGGGGCTATAGCAGAAGACACTTGCCCAAGATGCCACGCAGTGGGACTGAACCCGGAACCATGTGGTTGGTTAGCAAGCTACTTACCACACAGCCACTCCTGCACCTAACTAATATAGAATGATTCCATCTCTTTATGTTTGTCTTTAATTGCTTGACATCACATACACTCTTTTGTGTGTTATCTTTTCCTTGCTTCAGAGACTGGGTTGTGGCCATACTGGGGCAACACCATGAAGAGTTTTAGTTGAAGAAATTGACCCTGCTACTTATTTTTTAAGTTTGGTACATCTTCTGTTGATCTCTTTTGAATATCGGTTTTGTTTAGAGGGATGTAATCAAACCAACATCACTTGTAAAGTGGTGATAGGGAAGAGGCACAGCACAAACATAAACACACAAACATACATACACAAACATACACACACAAACATACACACACAAACACACACAGAGGCACACACACATGCTTCGGCACATGCACATACAAACACATATACAGATACACACACACACACACATGCATGCATAAACACACACACATGCGCACACACACCAGCAATGCACACACACATGCAGAGCCACATGCACATACATACACGCCCACATACACACACACATACACAGAGGCACACACACACAAGCACACACACACACACATACTGCATCATCATCATCATCACCATCATTTAACATCTGCTTTCCACGCTGGCATGGGTTGAATGGTTTGACTGGAACTGGTAGGCTGGAGGGCTGCACCAGGCTCCAGTCTGATTTGGCTCAGTCTCTACAACTGGATGCCCTCCATAATGCCAACCACTCCAAGTGTTTAATAGGTGCTTTTTATGTGCCAACAGCATAAGTGCTCTTATGTCCCACCAGCATGGGTGCCAGTTATGTAACACTGGCATCAGCCTCTTCCACAGGTCTCCTCCACAGTTAGACACACACACACATATATGTATGTATGTATATATATTTAAATATATATATATATATACATATCACATATACGTATATATATATACATACATACATATACATATATATACGTAACACATATATGTATATATATATATGCATACATACATATACATAACACATATATGTATATATATATGCTCCTACACGCATTTTTTTCTCCCCTTGTTTTTTTTTCCGTGTATCTTTCTGTCGAAGAGCGTAGGCTCAAAATATAAAAGACTTTTTCTATTCCTGAGTGCTATACTAATACATTTGTTTGTTTGTACTTCACCTACCTTTGTCTTTTGTTTATTTTCATAAACTTTCCCTTTATATATATATATATATATATATATATATATGCATAACAGAAAGCATTGCTTGGCTTGGGAGACACTTACCAAAGTCTCCAAGCAGTGGAACAGAATCCAAGACAATATGACTGCAAAACAAGCTAAGAAGAAGCTATGTTTAGTATTATGAATCAAGACCAAGATCTAAATAAAGTATTTCACAAAATATTCCAGTCACTTTAATGGCAACTTTAATGTGGCTGTCCTCTAAGAGCCAACGATACAGCCATTTAACCCCAGGAAGACATTTCCTCCAACTGGTTTATGCCAAGTACTTCTTGCACCCAATATTTATTACAAGCAAGAGTTAACTCCTGCCATCCTGGCTTCAAGATCACCAGACCATGTGGTTTTGATCTGTTATCTCCTGCTTACAATAAATATCGGGTACAAGAAGCACAGTGAATAAACCAGCTGGAGGAGATGTCTTCTTGGGGTTAAATGGTAGTGTCATCATCTCTTAGAGGACGGTCACATTAAAGTGGCCAAAAGCAATATGTTTTAATTCGTATAATGCTTCCATCTCAAACAGAGATTTTCTTACAGACTAGTTTCCTTGTTACAAAATCAGTGACTGGACGACACTGTGTTTTCTATATATTGCAAGTAAAGTAAATTGCTGCCATGCCTGGCAATAAGTACCTACCACTGAGGATAACCAAAACAGATCAAAACTACATGGTCTACTGGTCAGGAAGCTAGGGTGGCAGGAGTTAGCTCCTCCTTGTAATAAATATTGGGTGTGAGAAACCCGCTGAATAAACCAGCTGAAGGAAATGTCTTCCTGGGGTTAAATGGCAGTGTCTTCATCTCTTAGAGGACAACCATATTAAAGTGACCATAAGCAATACTTTTGGGTTCATATATGGCTTCTATCTTAAACAGAGATTTTCTAATGGACTTGTTTCCTATTTTGAAATATTTCTATGTTTTTATAGTTTTAAACTATTTGGTATCAGAGGAGTTACACGTGATAGTAAAAGCAGAAACAAAATTCCTAAAGCATTACTTCCATAAAATAATAAAAGATTTGTAAAATTTTAAAAATAATCTATAAACTAATAAAAACTATATTTGTTTTACAGTTATGTTTATCTTGTAAACAATCTCCAGTGTATTTCTACTCTTGATCTTTGATTTTGGAATTCTTCATACTTGAATGAGCTGAATGTGTTTTGGGACAGAGTTTTTACGGTTAGATGCTTTTCCTGTCACCATCAATATTTCACGTCCACTTTTCTATGCCTGCATGGGTCAGATGGCATTTGTTGAGACAGATTTTTCTACAGCTGGATGTCCTTCCTGTCACCAACATTCACCTGGTTCCAAACAAGGTAATATTTTCCCATAGCTAGAGACATGTTTTACACATAAGACTGGAAACAAACAATATTGCTTTTTTTTATGAAGATGATGATGATGATGATGATGATGCTTGTTTGCAACCATCACAGTTTTAGAAAAGGTTTCACACAAGCACACACACACACATATATGTATACATGTGTGTGTGTAAGTAAAAACAACCTCTTTCCAGCCAAAAACCTAACAAAACAAATTCAACTCCAGATTTTTTTCCATCTAACTCACACACACAAACACACACATGTATAAAAGGTATAAATTCTATAAGAAATCATTCATGATAAATCCCAGAATGGGACGAAAATGCTAAATAAATAGTTTTCATCCAAATCCTGACTACCTTTTTTTCTTAATGTGTATATCATCATCTTCAGCACCATCATTTAACATCTCTCTTCCTTGCTGTATATATATATTTATATATATATATAATATATATATATATATATATAACAGTGGTGACTCAGCCCAAGTATAAATTTAGTAAAGTGAAAGTGTATTTGCAAGCTGATTTAATTTCTGCCAACACTGACTTCAAGTATGTAATTGCAGCCAATAACTCAGACTCCTTCTACTGAGCCTGCAGTTCATTTATTTTCACCCAGCATCTGGTGGTCGTCCTAGAGGTGCCCTGTGTCAAAAAATATCAGTTGTAGCAGATGTTCACTCAACATCATTCATACCCACCTGATTCAGGCTCAGAAGTTACAGCTCAAGTTGTTATCTAAAATTGTAAAAATTAAAAGTAATTCAAATTCAATGTTTCTTTGAAACAATAAGTTTCTATAGAGATTAGGATTTAAATTCCAATCAATGAAAGGTTTCCATTCTACAATATTCTTAACCCTTTAGTGTTTAAACCGGCCATATCCGGCCAAAATATTCTACCTGTTTTGTGTTCAAACTAGTCAGATATAGTCATTCATAGCTACCTTATTGTGTCATTTTAAAAATAAACAATCACATCATTGAAATCTCAAAGCCATGAAATGATGCAAGATTAATTTTACATGGCGTGAATACATAAGCTTTACATTTGGCAGAACAATCTGAATGGTAAAGGGTTAAAGGAAGGAAAAATTACCCACCAACTTGGGCTAATACGAATGAGCCTGGTAGGTGTAAAAAACTAACTGGCATCTCTTGTCAAGAGGACAGGCAACAGTCAGATTGCTGATGTTTGTTGTGGACTCAGCTGTTGTTATTTGATTGCTCTTACTCTGTGCATCTGTGTGTAAAGATCAGTTATGTGTTGCAGGGTTGCTTTATTTTTACTCTTGACTTAGAAATAGAGAAACACATAGTGCTAGATATAAAAGAAATAAGCCATCTGGGGCTAGAAATCTGTGATGTGTCCAAGTGATGCTGATGACCTGGAGTCGCCTCTGATATATATATATATATATATATAGGGAGTATTCATGAAAAAAACAAAAGACAAAGACAGGTGGTGTAGAAAACAAACAGATGTATTAGTATAACACTCAGGAATTGAAAAAATCTTTAACGTTTCGAGCCTATGCTCTTCCACAGAAAGGAGCACGGAAAGAAACAAGGAGAGAAAAAAATGTGTGTAGTGGCTACCGATCTATCATGGCAAAATATATATATATATGTATATATTATATATATATATATATATATAGATCTATATATATATATGACTGGCTTCTTTTAGTTTCTTTCTACCATATTAACTCACAAGGCTTTGCTCAACCCAAGACTATAAAAGACACTTACCCAAGGTGCCATGCAGTGGAAATGAACCTATGACCATATGGTTGGAGAGCAAGCTTTACAGCCAAACAGCCATGCTTGCATCTGTACATATATGCTGTATGTCTTTTGGTAATGTATATTGGAAAGATTTAAACATAAGCAAGATAAGTAAATAAACCTTTGTTTTTGAGTGAAGTCTTTTGTTATATTTGTTCTGCCCGAGTTGCATAAACAATTCCTTGATACCCTCATGCTCATAAATGAAGTGAACCAGTGATTGGCTGCTGGAAACCTGAAAATGTTATGGAAGCTAAAAATACTGAAAAAAACATATGGAACCAAAATTAATAGCCTGTTTACCAAGTTCAAAGCTGACAATTGTTTTGGATCCCAAAGGTCACCATGACCGCTAACTGTTTTGAATGTGATAAAATGGATAGATATAGGCCAAAAGAAGGAAAAACCAGTATGTCTATGGTGTGTGAATGTGTGTGTGAGAGAGAGAGAGAAAGGTAGTTTTGGGTGTGTGACTGTCTATCTGTCTCAGAGTATGTGTGCCTGAATGTATGAGAGTGAGAATTTTTGTTTTGGAAATTCAATTAATTAATTTTCACCATAAACCAAAGTAAAGTGAATTTATAGTAAATTTCATGAGATGAAAAAAAACTTTTTTTTTTTATAAAAAATGCATAAATGTATAAAGAGAGAAAATGTTGATGAAATATTTATGACAGAATGTTTGCAACAAAGGCCAAAATCGACATCAGCTTGTCGAGGATCCTTTGGAGTTGACATAATGGGAAAATACTAGCAAGACTTGAAATTAGTAGTGATAAAAAAAAAAACTACATAAAAAACAAAACTGAGAAAAATAACCATTTTTTGTTTTTAATAATTTTTTTCTAAAAGTTCAAAAATCAATAATAAAAAAAAAAACTGATATGATTTAGTATATAGGTACATAAGAGGTTATGTGATAAGAAATTTGCTTGCCAACCACATGGCTCTGGGTTCTATCCCACTGTGTGACTCCTTGGACAAGTATCTTGTACTCTAGCTCCAGGCTGGCCAAAGCTTTGTGAATAGATTTAGTAGATGGAAATCAAAAGATGCTTATACAGTCAACCCACCCAACTGCCCCATTTTGAATCCTATTTTACTCAGGGGATGGGACCCTCATAGCTATTCAATGTCTTAAAACCGTCCATTATATTTTCTATTATATTATCATTAGTATGTAGGTGACTTGTGAACATCACTCACTTTAAACAGAGGCAACTGATAAATCTTAAGAGAAAAAATACTTTAGCAAAATGCTGACACCATGAACTTACCCAAATTATTAACCTTAAAACATATAAATACCATACTATTGGTGTATTTCTTTTGTATTTCTCTATATATCTATCTCTATCTATCTATCTATCTATCTATCTATCTATCTATCTATCTATCTATCTATCTATCTATCTATCTATCTATCTATCTATCTATCTATATATATATATAAATAAGGATAAGATCATCAATTTAATTATCGATCTTATCAAGTGGCCAGCATGGGAATAAAAACCTTCAAAGGTAATAATTATTATTAAAATTATAATTTAGGGTATCTAAGAGATGCGGCCACGCTGGAAATAGCAGCCAAAACACTAAATGTGGTTTTAGAGTCAAGTTTTGGCTGCTATTTCCAGTGTGGAGGTATCTCTTAGAAACCCTAAAGTATAATTTTAATATATGTATATATATATAATTATAATCTGCTGCTAACTATTAGCTGCAGGCTAGTTTTCTCGGGTCTCATCGCGCCAAAAGTAGAGACATTTGAAATATATATTCAAATGTAATAGGCCGTACTCCATGCACGCGATATTCGGTATCGTGTTGGCATTTAGTATAGCAAATTGCATTTTATATGGGACCATGCTGATGATGGTTGTACTTTCCTTGCGGAAAATAACAACCGAAACTAATTTAGTACATGGGTAAATATTTATTTCGTATATTTTTCACTTGTTTATTGCTTTGGTTTTGTGTTGAGTTTGATCTGAGAACATAGACTTTTTGTGGAGAATGGCGATTTGACGTCTATATCTAGCATGTTGACTGTCCACTTTTCGTGTCAGTCCTTAATTGGTATGTAATATATATATATATATATATATATATATATATGAAAGAAGGTTTGAAAATGCAATGGACTTTTAGAGATGTTTATTGACTTGACCAGTTTCACTTTTTTAGAAAAAGATTGTCAAAAGTAAAATGTAAAGCTTTGTATGAGCTTTGTTATGTTAAGTACTGGTTATCACAAAAGTATTAAAATACAGTTATACAGTTTTTGCTAATGATACGAAAATGTTAAAAACAGTTTACAAGAAAGTATTTTAGAAAGTAATCAGAACGGGACTCCAAAAAGTATTTTGAGTTCAATAAAAATCATGTTTGTTTGGTAGTATATACATACACAGAAGGAGATATATTTAAGAATTTACAAAAAATTGTAGAGGAATAACTGTCCTGTCTTTCTGACATTTTCTCGTGTGTAGCTACACAAAAAATACAATTAATAAATACAATTAATAAATACAATGAATCCAATTAATATAATAACCACAATTAATACAAAAGCCAATTAACCACACAGTAATTCCAGTTGTTGATGAAGCATTTGCAGCAGTACTTAGCATTTGAAACTGAGTTAGCCCTCTAATGGATGAAGGCCACAACATATCAGGTGACTTCAGCCTACATTTCAGCCAATCATTCTATAGGTGCATTAAAGGGGTGAGCTGGCAGAAACGTTAGCACGCCAGGCGAAATGCTCAGCAGTATTTCGTCTGTCGCTACGTTCTGAGTTCAAATTCCGCCGAGGTCAACTTTGCCTTTCATCATTTTGGGGTTGATAAATTAAGTACCAGTTGCATAGTGGGGTTGATCTAATCGACTGGCCCCCCTCCCCCAAAATTACAGGCCTTGTGCCTACAGTAGAAAAGAATATGCTTTGTGATTCAAGGCAGCGAGCTGGAAGAAAGTTAGCACGCCAGACAAAATGCTTATGGTATTTCATCTGTCTTTTTATTCCGAGTTCAAATTCTGCTGAGGTCGACTTTGCCGTTTATCCTTTCGGGGTTGATAAATTAAGTACCAGTTGCATACTGGGGTCGATCTAATTGACTGGTCCCCTCCCTCAAAAATTTCGGGCCTTGTGCTTAGAGTAGAAAAAATTCTATAGGTGCATTCAAATGCTCACATGATTTGAATGGAAATTTCTACACAGTCTCTCAACAACACATGGTCGTAGCCAATGGAATGCTTTTAAATGCTAAACAAAAATGTTGAAGTGAATCAAACGGCTTTTGTGTGTTTCTTAAATGACTTATAAACACCTTCCACGCTGCAATTGTTTTCGTTTCAGCACACGATCTCAGATCAAATTACTTGCTATGCGAGTACATCTCCGTAAAATATTGTTTGTCAGATTCAC
>NC_043019.1:31008842-31011342 GCF_006345805.1 Octopus sinensis | reverse complement strand
CGTAGCATGGTAAATTCCATTGTCTCGACCACAGTCGAACAATGATGAATGATGATGATTGTTAACATCCCCTAAGTGGTTCAACAAAAGTTACCAGCAGAATAAGCACAACACGCTAAAAAGATGAATTCTGAGGGCAATTCATTCAATCAAAACCTTTCAAGACAGTGCCCCAGCATGGCCACAACTCAATGACTGCAACATGTAAAAGAGGATCAAGTAAAGTAGAAAATGTTGTCCTAGATTCACACTATGTTTGCAAAATAAATAAACTAGGCACCGTGTAGTTGTGTGGTAAGAAGCTTGCTTCCCAACCACATGGTTCTAGGTTCAGTCCCACTGCATGGAACCTTGGGCAAGTGTCTTTTACTATAGCTCCAGGCTGACAAAAACCTTGTGAGTGGATTTGGTAGACACAAACTGAAAGAAGCCTGTTGTGTGTGTCTGTGTGTGTGTGTGTGTGTGTGTCTGTGTGTGTGTGTGTGTGTGTCTGTGTGTCTGTGTGTGTGTCTGTGTGTGTGTGTGTGTGTTTCTGTGTTTGTCTTCCACCACTGCTCCACAACAGGTATTGGAGTGTTACATCTCTAAAACTTAGCAGTTCAGCAAAACAGGCTTATAGAATAAGTGCTAGCCTTTAAAAACAAAAGTAGAATACTAGGGCTGATTCAGTACTAAAAAGAAGTACCCCAGCTTGGCCACATTCTAATGATTTAAACAAGTAAAAGATAAAGAAATAAACAAACAAACAAAATGAACAAAAAGTAAACAAGCAAAAAATATACAAAAATAAGCAAAAAATAAATAAACAAAAATAAATAAGAAAAAATAAATAAACAAAAATAAATAAGAAAAAATAAATAAACAAAAATAAATAAATGAAAAATAAATAAACAAAAAATATATAAACGAAAAAAATAAATAAAGAAAAAAGAAGCATGCTCAGCCAGGGTTGAAAACAAATATTAGTCCCCTGCTGAGAAGAGTACATTTATTTTTAAATCACTTCCCATAACTGCTTCAAATATAGCTTACAAAAATATTTTATATCCTTCAATAATGTTTACATAAATATAGACCATTCTACTTTCACATCAACATTTCATATAATGGAACATTTTTTTTGCCCTCAAGGGATCAAAGACTGAAACTTCTATTATTCTAAATGAATTTTATCACTGTCATATCATCTCGGGAATGGTATCTTACATTATTTATTTAAAATTTTCAAAGTCATATTCCCGTCATTTTGTTAAACAACATTCCAATATTTATGATCTTAAGGCTCTTGTGTGCTGCTTCATTTTCTCACCAATATTTCCTAAATAGCTTCATTTTTCCTGTTTTCTAGTCTATTTGTGTGTCAACTTTTATTCTTTACTTGTTTCAGTCATTGGATTGCAGCCATAACAGAGCATTTCTTTGAAGGGTTTAGTCGAACAAATCCACCCAATACTTTTTTATTTAACCCTTTAACATCATCATCATCATCATCATCATAATCCTTATCATCATCCTCATCATCATCCTCATCATCATCATTTTACACCCATTTTCCATGCTGCCATGGGTTGGAGGGTTTGACTGGGGTCTGGGAAGCCAGGTGGCTGCACCAGGCCCCAATCTGATCTGGCAGTGTTTCTACAGCTGGATGCCCTTCTTAACGCCAGCCACTCCAAGAGTGTAGTGGGTGCTTTTTATGTGCCACTGGCATCGGAACCAGTCAGATGGCACTGGCATTGGCCACAACTACAATTTCCATTTGATTATGATTTTATTTTTGATTTTGGTAGTGGGTGCTTTTTATGTGCCACCAGCACAAGGAGCCAGAGGAGCTGGCATCAACCATGATCAGATGGTGCTTTTTACATGCCGCTGGCATGGTAGCCAGTCAAGGCAGCACTGGCATCGGCCACGTACAGATGGTGCTTTTTACGTGCTTCCGACACAGGGATCACAACTACAATTTCCATTTGATTTGATTTTGATGGACTTGATTCAATAGGTCTCCTCAAGCATGGCATGTCACCCTACGATCCAATGTACTTTTGAGAGGGCTGGTTTTGTGACACTGGTGTAGTTTACAGCTGTGTACTCACTTTATTTGCCATACACAGTGAGTACACAGCTGTAACCTACACCAGTGTCGCAAAACCAACCCATTTAACATTTGAATTATTCTGTAAAACATAACGTTTATTTATTCATCATCATCCTCATTTAGCGTCTGCTTTCCATGCTAGCATGGGTTGGACAGTTCAACTGGGGTCTGGGAAGCCAGAAAGCTGCACCAGGCCCAGTCTGATCTGGCTGAATGCCCTTCCTAAAGCCAACCACTCCATGAGTGTAGTGGGTGCTTTTTACATGCCACCAGCATAGGTGCCAGACGGGGCTGGCAACGGCCACGATCGGATGGTGATTTTTACGTGCCACCGGCACAGGTGCCAGACGGGGCTGGCAAACAGCCACGGTCGGATGGTGCTTTTTACGTGCCACTGGCACG
>NC_043019.1:30996342-31003842 GCF_006345805.1 Octopus sinensis | reverse complement strand
CCAGACTTTGACTAAAGGTGCAATTTTTTCCACTAGGAAACATTATAAATGCAACACAAAAGACATTTAAGATTTTCTGTACAAAACTGAATGTTAGCTGTGTCTTCTGGTGGAAAATAATGATAAATAAAGCAAAAAGAGTAAGAACATTTAAAGTTTGGCAGCATAAATTGCACAGAACTGTGAAGTTTTTTAATTGGACAATAGAGACTAATGCTGGCTAAACTAAACTAAATATTACACTTTAAGTCATTTTTAATGGGCTCCCATAAATACCATCTTCATTTTTCATCTTCAGCTGGAAGTTATTACGTTAAAAGAATTTTCTATCTTTCTTGACAGGAATATAAATCACCGATGCCAATAAACACCTATAAAACTTATCATCTATCATCAAATAACTATTCTTTTGTTATACCATTTCTGCTGACAAAGTCTTTTAGTGTATAAAACTTCAATCATTTATCATATATATATTATAACTTATTATTATATCTGAAATTAAAGTAGCGATCTGACAGAACTGCTAGCACATTGTAAAAAATAAAAAAAAGTGTTGCGTGGTGTTTTGTCTATCGTTACATTCTGAGTTCAAATTCTGCCAAGGTTCATTTTTGTCTTTTATTCTTTCTGTGTCAATAAAATAAATTACCAGTTGAGCATTGGGATTGATGTAATCAACTAGCCCTCTCCCCAAAATTTCCAGGCCTTATGACAATTGTGGAAAGGATTGCTACAATAAGTGTGTGAATCTGAGAGGGGAATATGTTGGATAAAACCATAATTAAGTGATCCTTCAGTATTTTCCTTCACCCCAAATCAGGAACTTTTCAGCAGCCCTTCATAGTGGTCTGTATTGGCAAGGAGACTATAATGGTGGTTTGTGATGACTAGGCAAGTAAAAAAGGGGTGCTGGAAAGTTCGAGACTTTAAAGAGATCACAAAAGACCTGGTTAGGGGCCTGACTTTCCAAGATCTTTCATATGGCTTAGAAAACGTGAAGGATCACTGCAATAAGTATGTGAATCTGAAAGAGGGATATGTTGAATGAAGTCATAATTAACTGATCCTTCTGAAACTTTTCAGCACACGTCACATGTAAGGGCTGGGTATGGTTGGTTTAAATACTAAGGGGTTGAGACTTACTCTTCACTCGTTTACTCGTTTACTTGTTTCAGTCATTTGACTGTGGCCATGCTGGAGCACCGCCTTTAGTCAAGCAAATCGACCCCAGGACTTATTCTTTGTAAGCCTAGTACTTATTCTATCGGTCTCTTTGCCGAGCCGCTAAGTTACAAGGACGCAAACACACCAGCATCGGTTGTCAAGCGATGTTGTGGGTTCAAACACAGACACACAAACACACACACATATACATACATATATATATATGTGTGTATATATATATATATATATATACATATACTAAATCCACTCACAAGTCTTTGGTCGGCCCAAGGCTATAGTAGAAGACACTTTCCCAAGGTGCCACGCAGTGGGACTGAACCCAGAACTACGTTGTTGGTAAGTAAGCTACTTACCACACAGCACTCCTGCACCTTATTCATAAAGAAAAACAAAATTGAAAAGAAAAGAGAATTTGTATTAATATGATTAACACTAGGCATCAGAGGGGTGAGCCACCTCATTAAAATGAGAAAATTAGCATGATAATTTTACAGATTTGAACGAGGGTGTTAAAACTGTTGTAATAACAGATCTCACTGCAGTTCATGCCAGATTCATCTAATTATCTTTCTGTAATTTAACATGATGCTTCAAGCAAGAAGAATTAAATTGGATAAACTATAACACCTTAAGAGCCTAAAGATTAATGAGCTAATTTATAAAAATATGCAGTTTCACATTTAAAAATTCTTAGCAGTTTTTGCTAATACTTGTTAATACTCTAATCAGTTATATAAAATTATTTTTGTAAATCACCTCTTCATTTATATAATCATGAATTCTGGGAACAATACCATTATTCATGGTAGTTTTGGATGGACTGGTATTTTCTCAGTTAAAAGCAACTCATGCAGAATAAATACTACAAGATGTTTTGTTTGAGATACAACTTTCTCAGCAAATTCCTTTCCAATATATGCATGTCTTTGCCATTATTCATATATACAAACACACAAAGACGTAAATATAACATAGGTGTAGGAGTGGCTGTGTGGTAAGTAGCTTGCTTACCAACCACATGGTTCCGGGTTCAGTCCTACTGCGTGGCACCTTCGGCAAGTGTCTTCTACTATAGTCTCGGGCCGACAAAAGCCTTGTGAGTGGATTTGGTAGATGGAAACTGAAAGAAGCCCGTTGTATATATGTATATATATATACATGGAGATGAGAACCAACATTCCATGTGGCAGACTTGAAAACTGTAAAGAGATCCCAGTTTACATGAAACCATTGGTAGTCCAGTGGTGCCAGTACACTTGTAGAGTGGTTTGCTTTAGGAAGAGCATCCAGCCATAGAATCCAAGCCTAAACTGATTATGGAATCTGGTATGGCATGGAAAGCAGACATTAAATGCTGCTGCTGCTTGTTTGTTGAGCGAAGCGGTCTTCGACCCAGAGCTCGCAAGATCATGCCTCAGGATTGTCTATAGTGGGAGAAGTCCGAAACGTAGTCCTTTGCTATTCGTAAGACCCACAGAAGAGAAAGCAGGTCAACCCCCAACACCGAAAGCATCAACGGGTGGATGAATGTGCATCCGGCTCAGCGGTTGCGTAGGAAGTCGGGGTGCTACTGCTGGTGATGATGTTTAGGATATCTCAAAGAAAGTGTGCTCAATACAAATGTAGAGTGGAGTTTATGTACTTTAATATATGTCATTACACAAGCTGAAGTATCATTAGTCAGAGTGTCATACACCTGGGTAATCAACAGCCAAAGTAATAACATATAGCAGCAAGAAATTAAATATATTTGATAGACATTATAATGGCGAGTTTGGAAAATAACCATGTACACGTCTGTCTGTTGCTGTCAGTCTCTGTGTCTACTTTCCTTTCATGCCTTCACCCACTTTCTTTACTTCTCTCTTTCTGTACCTTTCTATCAACTGCATGCTCTCTCTCTCTCTCTCTCCTCTCTCTCTCTCTCTCTACATATGCCTCTCTCTCTCTCTCTACCTATGCCTCTCTCTCTCTCTCTACCTATGCCTCTCTTTCTCTTTATGTATGTGTGTGTATGCATTTGTGTTTGTGTTTGTGTGTGTGAGTGTTTGTGTGTTTTAGTGTGTATACATATATATGCATTCCCAATAAGACAATGAACATGTGATGAAGATAAAGAAATACAGACAAAAGAAAAGAGGGAGGATAAATGAAAGAGAGAAAAGGGGGGAAAGAGACAGATAGCTAGATAGATAGATAGATAAATAGATAGATAGATAGATAGATAGATAGATAGATAGATAGATGATAGATAGATAGATAGATAGATTAGATAGATAGATAGATATATAGATAGATAGATAGATAGATAGATAGATAGATAGATAGATAGATAGATAGATAAATAGATAGATAGATAGATAGATAGATAGATAGATAGGTAGATAGATAGATAGATAGATAGATAGATAGATAGATAGATAGATGATAGATAGATAGTAGATAGATAGATAGATAGAAGATAGATAGATAGATAGATAGATAGATAGATAGATAGATAGATAGATAGATAGATAGATAGATAGGTAGATAGATAGATAGATAGATAGGCAGATAGATAGATAGATAGATAGATAGATAGATAAATAGATAGATAGATAGGCAGATAGATAGATAGATAGATAGGTAGATAGATAGATAGATAGATAGATAAATAGATAGATAGATAGATAGATAGATAGATAGGTAGATAGATAGATAGATAGATAGATAGATAGATAGATAGATAGATAGATAGATAGATAGATAGGCAGATAGATAGATAGATAGATAGATAGATAGATAGATAGATAGATAGATAGATAGATAGATAGATAGATAGATAGATAGCTAGATAGATAGGCAGATAGATAGATAGATAGATAGGTAGATAGATAGATAGATAGATAGATAGATAGATAGATAGATAGATAGATAGACAGACAGACAGATAGACAGACAGACAAACAGACAGACACACACACAGACACACAGACAGACACACAGACACACAGATAGATAGATAGATAGATAGATAGATAGATAGATAGATAGATAGATAGATTGATTGATTGAAAGTGAGAGAGAATGATGTTGAGAATATAATAAACGGTTTTCAATTTATTTTGTTTATGTTTTTCATATTCTTCTCTAAGAAATCATTTTGAAAAAAATTGCATAGCGGGTTACAGAATATGGAATACTGGAACTAGCAATTCTTGCTTCCTGGTTATTGTTCTCATGAAAAGTAATCTAAGTATTTAGGACGTGCATTGTACAATGAGAAAGATAAAAAAAAATCAAGAGTGATCGATAAAAATCAAAATTACAGTTTTGATATAGAGTGATAAGACAAAGGAAAAAATATAATAAAAACCCCCAAAAAAAAAACACCAATAGAAAAATGATTCAATAAAAATGCTAAAATGATAAAATGCTAATATAATTGTGGTAGGAATCCACACTTGGTAGTTTTTCGTGTCTGCGCTTGTTGCAGACATAAATATTGATTTCTTGTTGTAATTATGGCAATAAGGAAAGTGTCAAGAAATATTAACTTTGTGAAACCAGTGTTATGTTGATTACCTATGTCAGTAAGTATCCATTTACAGTTTACAGCTCAGTGGATATCAGGAATATAAATTTTTTTAAATATTTCTTGATAAAAACAAAAATATATATTTTGGCAAGCGGTCAAAATGCTTCTATTTCAATCCAATTTTTGTTGTTGTTGTTGCTGTTTGTTTATTTTAGAAAGTAAACAAATAGGAAATTACTCAAAACCTATTAATTAAGGTAATTTTTTTTTCCCCCTTTATAACAAAGTTACGAATCACATGAAATTCAGTGATAAAAATCTAAAACAAACTGTCTCTCACCATTGAACTGTTAAATGTTTCCTTTTAACCTTTGCATTTCACTTGTTCCAGCCATTAGATTGTGGCCATGCTGGGGCTCTGCCATAGAGAACTTTCAGTCAAATGAATTGATTTTTCTTTTTAAATCTGCTACTTATTATTACATCAGTCTCTTTTGCTGAACTGCTAAGTTACAGATACATAAACACACCAACACTGGTTGCAAAGCAGTGGTGAGGGACACACACAAACTCAAAGACTCACAGATATATATAAATACATCGTCATCATCATTTAACATCCGTCTTCCATGCTAGTAAGGGTTAGACGATTTGACTAGAACTGGTAAGCTTGCTCCAGTCTGATTATATATATATGTGTGTGTGAGTGTGTGCATGCACATATATGTATATATGTATATATATGTATATATATATATAACAGGAAGGTTTACGAAAATAAACAAAAGACGAAGGCAGGTGGAGTACAAACAAACAAATGTATTAGTATGACGCTCTGGAATAGAAATAGAACAAGTGTTTTATATTTCGAGCCTACGCTCTTCAACAGAAAGATACATAGAAAAGAAAGAAGGAGAGAAACAAGGAGAGAAAAAAATGTGTGTAGGAGCTAACGGTCTATCATGGCATTATATATATGCATATATATATATATATATATATATATATAACAGTAAAAGCTAGTCATTGTAGTTCTCAGAGTTTTTCAAGCACCATCCAGAGTATTCTAGCAGTTCAAAGCAGTGCTATCTTCTGCAAGTGCTCCTCCCCTATTGCAGCCCCTATTTGTTCCATATATTTTTATTGTTATTATCATTATTATTATTATTATTATTATTATTATTATTATTATTATTATTATTATTATTATCAATTTCCAATTGCAAGAAAATGGTAGACTGTATTAATTAATTTGCTGTAGTATACAAAATATTGAATGTATTATATTATGCTTACGATATTATTTGAAATTCTTTTGAGACATGATACATTTCTCTTTTCTTTTCTTTTTTTTGACGATATTATTTATTGGAGAGTCAGGTCTGGGGAAAGCAATAATGGAAAAGTTTGTAATATTTACAGATGAAATGGAAGAATAGGTTTTATGTCATGAGAGGAAGAAAAGAACTGTAATGTTTCAGATGCCTGTACTTCTTGAGGGAGAAGTACAGAGAAGTACTTCCTGGAATAGTCCAAGGGGGCGGAGACAGAGAGGGTGTGGTGGGTGGGGAGGAAGGAGAGGGTGGAGTGTGGAGGGAGGAGAATGGGAAAGGGGAGGAGTACATCCGGAGAAAATCCGAGGATGGAGGAAGGAGAGTACTTTCTGGAAAAGTGTGAGAACTACGATGCCACTTGGCTTGATGGGTTACGACATGTTGCTAAAGGTCTCACTTATCTGTCATTGGCTCCATGGGCCCCAACACACAAAAGGTGTTGTTTATGTGACCCCGGCATAGGTGCTTGTTACACAACACTGGCATCAAATACATTGCCTCTGTGAGGCCCAATGCTCAGAAGGTGCTTTTCATGTGACACTGGCATGGTCCCAGTTACACAACACTGGCATCAGACACATTGCCTCTGTGAGGCCCAATGCTCAAAAGGTGCTTTTCATGTGACACTGGCATGGTCCCAGTTACACAACACTGGCACCAGACACATTGCCTCTGTGAGGCCCAACGCTCATAAGGTGCTTTTCATGTGACACTGGCATGGTCCCAGTTACACAACACTGGCATCAGACACATTGCTCTGTGAGGCCCATGCTCAAAAGGTGCTTTTCATGTGACACTGGCATGGTCCCAGTTACACAACACTGGCATCAGACACATTGCCTCTGTGAGGCCCAATGCTCAAAAGGTGCTTTTCATGTGACACTGGCATGGTCCCAGTTACACAACACTGGCATCAGACACATTGCCTCTGTGAGGCCCAATGCTCAAAAGGTGCTTTTCGTGTGACACTGGCATGGTCCCAGTTACACAACACTGGCACCAGACACATTGCCTCTGTGAGGCCCAACGCTCATAAGGTGCTTTTCATGTGACACTGGCATGGTCCCAGTTACACAACACTGGCATCAGACACATTGCCTCTGTGAGGCCCAATGCTCAAAAGGTGCTTTTCATGTGACACTGGCATGGTCCCAGTTACACAACACTGGCACCAGACACATTGCCTCTGTGAGGCCCAACGCTCATAAGGTGCTTTTCATGTGACACTGGCATGGTCCCAGTTACACAACACTGGCATCAGACACATTGCCTCTGTGAGGCCCAATGCTCAAAAGGTGCTTTTCATGTGACACTGGCATGGTCCCAGTTACACAACACTGGCACCAGACACATTGCCTCTGTGAGGCCCAACGCTCATAAGGTGCTTTTCATGTGACACTGGCATGGTCCCAGTTACACAACACTGGCACCAGACACATTGCCTCTGTGAGGCCCAACGCT
>NC_043019.1:30981342-30991342 GCF_006345805.1 Octopus sinensis | reverse complement strand
CAGTGGATGGGACAAGAGTGGCAAAGCAGCTGGAGAACTCTAGCTTGATCAGGAAGACTTTCTTTGCAGTGTCATCAATGTGCCACAGGTGTATGATACATGATGATGATAATGAAGAGACAATGCAAAGCAGAGGGAACTTAGTTCAATCTTGGAGGGATGAAACAAACCTCTGGTGCTGAGGAATGAATGAATAAGAACAATATAGTGTAGAGAGGTTTCTTTAGCCATGCCAAGGACATGGCAACCCTTCAAGTGCTGGTGCCTCTGTAAAAGGCATTCAGTACCATCAGTAAAGCGTTGGTGAATGGATTTAGACAATGTAAGGTAGATACATAATTCAATGGGACCTTTCTTTCTCTTTGACTGCTAATTCTAGTAAGCCCAGTGACTACATATAGCAGCTTTATCACTATCTTGGTTGACAGCAGTGTATGTGATGGTGATGATGATGATGATGATGAGCATTTGTCTGGTATTTTAGCTATTCTGCCAGCTTGCAACCTTAAGAGGACATAGAATAATAATGATAACCATTGGTGGTGAGGAGGATGACGACAGTAATGATAATGCCGCCGCTGACAACGACAATGACGATAACAATGACGACAACGATGAGGAGCGGGAAGAGGAGGAGGAGGAGGAGGCTGACCAACTTTTGACTCCACGTAAACATTTCCCTTATTCCCCCGATCCATCTGGTTTCACCTTAATTGAGAGATTTTTTCTAGAACACAAAGAAGAACATTAAGTTTTAAAGAGAATATCATTATTTTTCACTTTATATCCTACTTTTTTTCATTCACGATACCATAAACGATAGAATTTATAAAAATATTAATTGATTTATATCATTATACATTGGCAATAAAGCTGTTTTCTTATTTGATTAATGTTTATGCTTTCTGATGCTTCCATAACTTACTTAATTTTCGCACTAATTGTTATTGTTATTTAATTATAATTTGTCCTGTTTTATTTCTCCCTTTCTCATTTCACTTTGATTTGCAGTTCTGTGAAGAACAGAGAAATATTCCGGAAACTCCATTATCATAATCAACCTTCAAGTGTGATTTGTTGTTGTTGCTGCTGCTGTTGTTGTTATCATTGATGCTGTTGTTGTTGTTGTTGTTGTTGTTGCTATTGTTGTTGCTGTTATCATTGATGCTGCTGTTATTGTTGTTGTTGCTGTTGTTGTTGTTGTTGCTGCTGCTGCTGTTGTTGCTGTTGCTGTTGTTGTTGCTGTTGTTGCTGTTGTTGTTGTTGTTGTTGTTGATGTTGCTGTTGTTGTTGCTGTTGTTGTTGTTGTTGCTGTTGTCGTTGCTGCTGTTGTTGTTGTTGTTGCTGTTGTTGTTGTTGCTGCTGTTGTTGTTGTTGTTGCTGTTGTTGCTGTGTTGTTGTTGTTGTTGTTGCTGCTGTTCTCATTGATGCTGCTGCTGTTGTTGTTGTTGGTGGTGTTGTTGTTGCTGTTGTTCTTGCTGCTGCTGCTACTGTTGTTCTCATTGATGCTGTTGTTGTTGTTGTTGTTCTCATTGATGCTGTTGTTGTTGTTGTTATTGTTGTTATCATCGATGCTGTTGTTGTCTAGCCCCAGGTCAGTCACGATCAGAAGACATCATAGTCATAATCAACCAATCTTTTGTTTGCCATGTTTCTATGACAATATTTTCCAATGCATTTGTCTCTTTTTAAAGACTTTTTAGACAAAAAAAAAATGGAGAAAAAGATTAGGTTGATATTTACAGCAGATCAACCACTATACAGAGTTCATTTTTATTTTACTATATTTCTGCATCAGTGAGCTGGCAGAATCGTTAAGATGCCAGAAAAATCACATAGTGGTATTTTTGCCACCTTTACATTCTGAGTTCAAATTCAACCAAGACTGACTGTGCCTTCCATCCTTTCAGTGTTAATAAAATAGGTACCTGTCCAGGGGCATATATTCCGTGTGTGCTAGGTGTGCACTGCACACCCATCAAAATGGTCAATTCATTATATTAACCTTGCTTGTTAATTTAGTCACAAATCTTTATGGAAATCTTTTGTTGTATACCTGCTTGAAATTTGGTGGCATTGGGTGTGGCAAGACACTCAACACAACAACCACTGTACCAATCCCTTTCCCCACAAATTTCAGGTCCTTTGTCCTATAATAGAGAGGGTTGTTATATATTTCTTATTCTGAAGGAAGACATCTGTTGTCTTGATAGCACACATGTGAGGCTGTGTGTGAATGATATAACAATACCTTACAAACATATAATAACTTTTATTTCACCACACAAGTAATATTCAGGAAATTTTGTATCAATTTGAAATTAATTAGAAAATTTCCACATGTCATTAATTAGAAAATTTCCACATCTCAAAATAAATTTTAAAAATAATTGATTACAAAAGCTCTGTAGTGAAGCTTGTCAGAAGAATATACAATAATACCTCACTTTATAAGAATCCGCTTTATGAGACTTTGGGGATTATGAGTTTTATTTTTCAAGCACAAGATCCAAATTTTGAATGAAATGCAAAATTTTCTGCTACAATAACAAATGCTTCTGCATATTACCAAGAAATTTATATAGAGCAAAAAAACACTTCTAAGCAAATAACTCTAAACTTGTTTTTTAAAAAGAAATCTACAAGTCTGTCTGCAAGTGCTTGTGAATTGGCGATTGTGTCTACAAGTGATGATATGTGCGAGTCTAGTGTGAGTGAAAGTGATTCAGTAAACGATTATAATAATAATAATAATAATATTTTTTATTATAAATAATCTTGACATTGTTTTTATCTCACATAAAATATTCTTTACATTCTACTGTTGTTTTATTGCCATTTATTTACAGAGTATTATAAGTTTTATAGGTAAAATATTTTTCTGAGAATGAATTACAATTTATAACATTGCTACTATGGGAAATCATTGCTCTGCTTTATGAGTTTTCACTTTACAAGCGGTCTCCGGGAACAGATTAACTCATATATCAAGGCATTGCAGCATACACATCATCATCATCATCATCATCATCATCATCATCATCATCATTTAAGATCCATTTACTATGCTGGCATGGGTTGGATGGTTTGATTGAAAACTAGTAAACTGGGGAGCTGCACCAGGTTCCAATCTGATTTGGCAAGGTTTCTACGGGTGGGGATTCTGCCTAACACCAACCACTCCAAGAGTGTTTTGCATGTTCTTTTACATGCCACTGGCTCAGGTGCTATCGACCTGAAACCAGCATCAGTCTCACTTGGTGTAACAGGTCTAGACAAACATAGTATATTGCCAAAGGCCTCGATCACCTGTCACTGCCTCCAAGAGGCCCAATGCTCAAACAATACTTTTTATGTGCCACTGGCACGGGTGCCAGTCAGACAGTACTGTCATCGGCCATGACTATGATTTCACTCAGCTCAACAGATCTTCATAAGCTCAGCGTATTGCCCAAGATTAGATCCATTTCAGTCCAGTATGATGACATATCCATATGTTAGTCAAATGAATTGACCGAAGTACTTTGTTTTTTAAAAACTGGTATTTTTTCTGTTGGCCTCTTTTGGAATAAACACAGACACAAAAATACCTCTCCCCCCCCCATATATATATATATATATAGATAGATATATATATACATACATATATATATATACACATATACATATATATATATATATATGTATATATATATATATATATATATATATATATGTATGTATATATATATATATATAGATATATATATATATATGGTAAATAATTTTCCTGTGGTTTTTCATGTAACCAATTTACGTTCCCAGTCGTTACTTGGTTTTAACATCTGCGCACTTCCCCCCATTATCTGATGTCGCTGGGTCAGAAATGAGGGCTGGTGGCTTTTGATAAAGCTATCGAATATAGCGCTGATGACGGAATTCAAACTCCTCTTTTTTTTTTTTTTATATGTTTGTGATCCAGAAACACCGTGTTCGCTATTAACGGTAAGTGACTGAATTCGTATATTTGCCACTCCGGTTTTGTGTATGTGAGCCGCAAGGGCCTTCGTTTTTGGAATCTCCACTTATAGAAATGGAAAAAACGGTCTTTGACTGCCATTTCTAATTCCTTCGGTATGAGGCGAAACAGCTTGCTGCTAGCCAACTTATTTTTCTTTATATAGATATATATAGATATATATACATACATATATATATACACATATACATATACATATATATATATATATATATATATATATATATATATATATATATATATATATATATATATAATATATATATATATATATATACAACAGGCTCCTTTCAGTTTCTATCTGTCAATTCCACTCACAAAGCTTTGGTTAGCCTGAGACTATAGTAGAAGACATTTACCCAAAGTGCCATGCAGTGGGACTGAACCCAGTACTATGTGGCTGTGAAGCAAGCTTCTTATCACACAGCCATTTATTCTATAAATAAATAAGTAAATAAAATTCGTGCACATATAGGTGCAGGTGTGGCTGTGTGGTAAGTAGCTTGCTTACCAACCACATGGTTCTGGGTTCAGTTCACTGTGTGTTACCTTGGGCAAGTGTCTTCTACTATAGCCTCAGGTCAACTAAAGCCTTGTGAGTGGATTTGGTAGACGGAAACTGAAAGAAGTCTGTCATGTATGTGTGTGTGTGTGCGTGTGCGCGTGTGTGTGTGTGTGTGTGTATGTGTGTGTGTGTGTGTGCGTGCATGTGTGTGTTTCTGTGTTTGTACCCCCCACCATTGCCTGACAAGTGATGCTGGTGTGTTTATGTCCCTATAACTTAGCAGTCCAGCAAAAGAAACCAATAGAATAAGTACTAGGCTTACAAAGAATAAGTCCTGGGGTCCATTTGCTCGACCAAAGGCGATGCTCCAGCATGGCCACAGTCAAATGAATGAAACAAATAAGAGAATAAAAGAATATGCATGTGTGTGTATGTCTTTCATTCATTTCTTTTATCTTTTTATCAAACTACTTGTTTCAGTAATTGAACCCCCTCAAAGGGATTAGTTGAACTAATTGATCCTTGTTCTTAATTTTTAAACCTGGTGTTTCTTCAATCGTTCTCTTTTGCCAAGCCACTAAGTTACAAGGATGTAAACAAACCAACACTGGCTGTCAAACAGTAGGCTGTTTTCAGAAGCTAGTGCTTGATCTCAAGTGCACTTACCAGCTTTCCATTCATTGATGTACCTTGAAGAGAAGAGAAACCAATACATTTGCCACATTTGAGGAATCACAGGAGATGCCAGATATTGGTTAAGTATAACTGTATATGCCTGCCTTAGCTTTCTGATTTACAGCTTTCTTCAGAAAATTTATTATCTAATTTTCTGATACAATGTATGAATAATATTTTCTCTTTATATATTCTCCAACTTGGTAACTCTTTTCAATATTAGGCTTCCAATGTCAAAGGAAGATTATGAAACTCTTAAGTCATTCTTCTTCTTAACTTGGCGGTAAACAATGCTGGTCAATAGCGGTCCCTTGGTGAAACTAATAATAATAATTCAGTGCAGAGTAACAATGGGATTGAAATAAATAATCTTATCTTGTTTTGTCTATTTTTACCACGAGTCTATTAACCTTAAAGTTTGTAATATTTTAAAAGCATTGTCAGAAGATGAAAATAGATGTTGATGTATCAGATTTCACACAATAATTCTGCCGAGGTCTACTCTGCCTTTCATAACTTTGAGTCTGATTGTGAGTGGATTTGTTAGACAGAAACTGACGTTGCCTTTCATCCTTTCGGGGTCGATAAATTAAGTACCAGTTATGCACTGGGGTCGATGTAATCGACTTAATTCCTTTGTCTGTCCTTGTTTGACCCCTCTTTGTTTAGCCCCTTGTGGGCAATAAAGAAATAAAAAATGTTAACATGCAGGGTGAAATGTTAAGCGGCATTTCAACCATCGCTACGTTCTGAGTTCAAATTCTGCTGAGATTGACTTTGCCTTTCATCCTTTCGAGGCCGATAAATTAAGTACCATTTGCACACTGGGGTCAATGTAATTGACTTAATCCCTTTGTCTGTCCTTGTTTGTCCTCTTTATGTTTAGCCCTTTGTGGGCAATAAAGAAATAAGAAAGCTGGCCAACCAGAGAGATGCACCATGTTCCAGCTGTGAGTTTTGGCATGGTTTCAACGGCCGGATGCCCTTTCTAATGTTGACCACTTTACAGAGGGTACTGGATGCTTTTTTATATAGTACCATCCCCAGTCCAACTATGTGGAACCAGCACAGGCATGTAATACATGTACTTGTGGCGACATTCACCCTGGGCGGGTTGAGTTGGCTTCATCTACTCATGGAAGAAGTTTCGTGGAAATATGTGGATTTCACAAGCGGTCCCCAACAATCCTGCCTGTGGAGACATCCTGTTTGCCGCAGATTGTCCACAGACGCAGGGACAGAACGACTGAGGAGCCGCCGGTTGCCAAAGCAGACACTCCGAGGATTTTTACCAGAGCCCCGTCTGCCGGGTTATGGCCCTAATACCACTCAGTGTCAGACCAATCCACCTTGGGTGGCCCTACCAGGAACCGAAGTTCCCAACAGCATAGCTCTGACACTACCCGTTGACACAGACATGGGTGATTTTTTTTTCATGGCACCACCATGGGTGATTTATATGTGGCACTGACACAGATACATTTTACATGGCCCCAACATGTATTTGAAAATAGTTTACATCACCAAAAAGCAAACGAGAGATTGGTAAACTGTTGTTTATGACTTCCATTGAGCTATACAGATGAGTAAGGAACTAATTAAACTGTAATTTTTAATTATTGATAATCTTAATGGCCACTTTACTAGAAGAAATGAGAAGATAAGACCTTATTTAAGAATTTCAAAAAAAAAAAATTTAATGTTCTTTGAAATTTTCTGCTCCATTGAATTTTTCTATTCAGTTTCAGGCACAGGTGTGGATGTGTGGTAAGAAGCTTGCTTCCCAACCACATGGTTCCTGGGTCAGTCCCATTGCATGGTGCTTTAGGCTAGTGTCCACTATAGCCTAGGGCTGAGCAGGACCTTGCAAGTGGATTTGGTGGACAGAAACTGAAAGAAACTTGTATATACATGTGTGTGTATGTATGTGCATTTTTGTGTGTGTGTGTGTGTGTGTGTGTGCATTTGTGTTTGTGTGCATTTGTGTGTGCATGTGTATTTGTGTGTATGTGTATATATATCTGTGTGTCTTGTGTCTTTGTGTCTATTTGTACCCCATCACCAGGTGACAACCAATGTTGGTGTGTTTATGTCCTTGTAACTTATTTGTCCAACTAAAACAACCAAATTGAATTAGTACCAGTCTTAGAAAAAACAATAAATATTGAGATTGATCCAATTAACTTAAAAGATCTTCAGGACATTGCCCCAGAGTGGCCACAGTCTTTTTTGAATCATTTGTCTTTTATCTTTTACTTGTTTCAGTCATTAGTCTGTGGCCATACTGGGGCACAAACACAGACACAAAGACACACACACGTCCCCGTCACTTAGCGGTTCGGCAAAAGAGACCGATAGAATAAGTACTGGGCTTACAAAAAATAAGTCCCGGGATCGATTTGATCGACTAAAGGCGGTGCTCCAGCATGGCCGCAGTCAAATGACTGAAACAAGTAAAAGAGTAAAAAAGAGTAAAGAGTATACAAATATATATAAACACACACACGCGCACGCATGCATGCACGCACACACACATGCATGCACGCACACACACACACGCACGCACGCACACACACACACACACACACATATATATTCTAATGTGATGCTGAGCACTCATTTCATCGTTCGGCATTTACATATATAACTTCTTTTTCTGGCAAAAGGTGTTTTTACGTGCTACCTGCGTGGGAGCCAGTCTGGTGACATTGGCAATGACCATGCTCACATGTTGCTTTTTCACGTGTCACTATCACATGTGCCAGTAAGGCAATGCTGGCAATGATCACGATTGAATGGTGCTTTTCACATGTCACCGGCATGGGAGCCAATCTGTGGCCCTGGCAACAATCATGCTCAGATGTGCTTTTAATGTTCTACTGGCACAAATGCCAATCAGGCAGTACTGTCATTGGCCACGTCAGTGATTTTGATTTGTTTATATATATATATTTATAGTGGTTTCTTTCAGTTTCTGTCCACCAAATCCACTCATAAGGCTTTGGTTGGACCGGGGTTATAGTAGAAGACACTTACCCAAGGTCCACGCAGTGGGACTGAACCCGGAAACATGTGGTTCGTAACCAAGCTACTTACCACACAGCCTCGCCTGCACCTATATGTGCACGAATTTTATATATATGTTTATACAGTGGTTTCTTTCAGTTTCTGTCCACCAAATCCACTCACAAGGCTTTGGTTGGACCGGAGTTATAGAAGCAGACATTTGCCCAAGGTGCCATGCAGTGTGACTGAATCTTGTGACTGAAACTTGTGGCTGGGAAGCAAGCTTCTTACCACACAGCCACTGAAACAAGTAAAAGATGAAAGACAGAAATAAATTGAAAAAAGTAATTTTTTTTTAAAGAGATTTTTCAGCACATGCCATGTAATTAAACTCTGGATGTAAAGTTCTTGTCACAGATTTAATTTAAAAAGTTTGTCTCCCACTTCATAAAGCAATAACGATGAATAAAGATAAGGCTATAAAAAAAACTGTAATTAATGAGAAGCCTTGCCTGAAATGCTGGACATCTTCTTGGCAACAATCTCATTATACTTCAGGAACTTTTTTATATTATCTATTTGCCAGTCCAGACTTATTGGTACTTTTCTCAGACATTACTTTTCACTATTTTTCTCTTTTATGTTTTATTTTTTTTTTTTAGTCATTGAACTGTGGCTATGCTGGAGCACCACCTTGTGTGGTTTTAGCTTGTGTGAAATCGACTTCGGTGCTTATGGGATCATAAACAAACCAACACCAGTTGTGACACCATGGTAGGGGGGACAGACATAAATATAATGACACATACATACATACATGAATTTATTTATTTATTAATTTTTTTAAATACATATTTTACCTGTGAATTTGCGTGTGTAATCTGGGAATGCGTACAATGAGCTTCTCTGCCCTAGGTGTATGGAAAACACTTGGCAAGAAATCGAAGAAAATTTGAAGAAAGAAGGAAAAAACACAATAATAATAATAACATCGAAAAATACCTTAGGAATGAGAACCCAGGTTCGAAATTTCCCCAAGACACCTGATGAAGGCTGGAGAGTATATCAGCCGAAACGTGTTAACAACAAACAAGATGAGGACAAATATCCATCAAATGTAAATAATATAAATATTGTAAATAATGTACATAATTCCTCATCTCTTAAATATAGAACTGTATTAACCCTTTAGTGTTCGCATTATTCTGCCAAAATTAATGCTTTTTCATCCACATTGTTTTGAACTAATCATGCATCATCTTGTAGCTATGAGATTTTGATGAGGTAGCTGTTAATTTTTAAAACGATATTGTAGGGTTGGTGTTAGAGGCCAGATCTGGCCAGTTTGAACATAAAACAGGCAGAATACTTTTGACCGGATATGGCCGGTTTAAATGCTAAAGGGTTTAATACAAGCACTTGAGTTGATTTGTTCAACTAAACCCACCAAGGCATTGCTCCAGCATGTCCATATTCAAATGCCTGAAACAAACAAAACATAAAAACTAAAAAACGTATACATGTGGTACCCTAGCAGCAGCTATTGTAAAGGAGATAATTATTGTTAATTAAACCATGGCAGGGATAGAAATTTGAGTTTTAAACCAAAGAGAACTTGTACAGAATATTCATTTTTGATATTTTCCTTTTTATTCATTACATACAGCTTAGATATTTTTATTGATAGTTGCCCATGTATAGCATCATTTCATTCTTATTTGAAATCATCAGTATGACATACACCTGGGCTAATATGTTACACAGTTTTGAAAAGCAAGACAGTTTAGAAGACATTC